>NC_039360.1:61323601-61623601 GCF_003573695.1 Papaver somniferum | reverse complement strand
ATTCTTCGTACGAAATTGAAGATTCTTCTTTTCAAGAATTTCGTGTCTCCTCTCCAAATCTGAGGCAACAACGAAAGAAGCTTTTCCATCCTGCGAGAAAATGTAAAAGGTATTAAAATAGAAAGAGATTTTGAGTTACAATAATGAAGAAGTAAAAAGACGAAAGCATACCAGACTATTAAGAGAATGCAGGAAGTTGGGAGTTACCGATCTAGAAACTCCGCGAAGAGAACTATCACCATCCAATAAAGGAACATCGCAAATTGTGGCAAGAGATTTGTAGGTATTAGCGAGTTGACTATCTCCCATTCCTTTCCAAGAATCAGAAAGATGCCAGAGAGCTTAGCCATAGAAGATTCAGATGGAGAATCTTCATTTGCAGCAGGGTCATCATTATCCTTATCATCCTCATCACTCTCGGAGTTTTCATGAGAAGGAGTATTTGAAGGAAAGGAAGAACGGATTTTTCTCTTCTTTGAAGGAGGAGCAGTTGGTTTTTCCCTGCGAAGAGCACCTTTTCCTTTATCACCAGTCTTCGCAACATGGGCAGGCTCTTCTATTTCAGCAATAACCTTCACACACAGATAGAAATAAGAAATAGAGGCAACAGTATACTGTTTAAAATCATAAGAGAATATTTCTTACCTCATCTGTGTATGAGCGAAGAGCTAACAAGGTATTCGCCTTCCCAGTCCTGCGGTAGCTATCTTTCAGTTTCTGGATCTGTAGAATGTCGCAAGAATCAGCGAAAAAAAGAATAAAGATAAATAAAGAAATGTAAAGTGGGCGAAACTGGAAGAAACATGCCTCTTTCTTCTTCTCGGGCCAAGAGAATACCCAAGGTTGATAAGTAGCGAGATTCTCAGGAAGAACATTTGACCCAGCAATGTAAGGTCCTTTCAACATCAAGGGAAAAATGCACCATTTATCATCTTTGGATTGGCAAGGAGTTGTGTTCTTACCAGAGTGCCAGTCAATGTCTTGCATGAGTATTTTATCTTCATCAATATTATATTTCCTTTTCAAGTGAATACCCCAGCGAGTATTTTCTTTCTTCATGGATATTAATTCATAATTTTCGAAGAAATTCACTACTGTATACTTCTCAGCGACTATCTCTAGATCTACGAATTTAGGATCCCTAAGCTCTTTGGAATAAAGAGATCCTTTACCAGCACCACGGTTAGCGAACTCCAACATCAGACGGATGCAATCCCCACTCAATTGGAAGATAGCTCGCGAAAATCCCGAGTGAGAGAGAATTTCATAGAACAGAGGAATATCTGGATCATAAAGAGGAATGGGAAAACCTACGAGAATTTGACCCAGCGAAACTATGATTGATTGATCATCACAATGTTGATCATAGAAAAGTTTGATAGAAAGAATTGATTTGGCACTTTCACCAGGAATGGTAGAAAGTGTGAAACCTTTCTCAGCAAGAACTTTTTGAATGTCCTTTAAGGTTTTCTCATGTTTTTGACCACTTGGAGACATATCTGAATATAGAGTACGGGAATGGACGAAGAATTAAGAAGATTGAAGAAGGAAGATAGAAGAAAAATTACAGCAGTGGAATTTACGGAGAAAATGATGAAGTTGCAGAGGAGATGAAAAAGAGAGTAAAAAAGAAGAAAAGGGAGAGTAAGAAGAGTATATATAGAGGAGATTTTCGAGAAGATAAACACAATTAATGCGAAAAGACATGAGCGGTTGAAAAGCAGCGGTTACAGAAGACGTGTCAAGAAACAGATGGGAGAAAGAATACGTGTGATAAATGCAGAATATGAAGTGATAGATAGCTGCGGCATTTCTCACTTCATTCTCTACTTCGTATAAAAGATATGAGAAGAGGCAAGATGTAGGATCGTAATCTCGCAGCAATAATGTCTCATCGAAATTATTAACAACACAACACGATAGTGTCGCAGAACAACTTCAGAAACAACATAATAAACGACATCAGCCAAATCATGAGAAAAGTGTGACGGTCCTGCAAAAATAAGGAAGTTTATAAGATTGCGATAATGTCGCAAGCCATTTCCGAAAATAAAGGATGGATTAGCTGTCATCCACTATGAAAAACTCTATATAAAGAGCCGATCAGCTGTGAGGAAGAGGGAGATCTTTTTTGAGTGAGAAGCAAGTAAATAGGAGAGAGAAAATCTAGAGCAGTGGTTATTCTTGATTCCTTTATATTTTCTTATAAGATTGTTCAAAGATTCATCAATAAAATTAAGATTGTTAATCTAAAAATGAGTTGAATGTTAATGAAATCTTATGAGGGGTGTAGTGTAAGATTTCCTGCAACTACATAAACAGCACGATCACCCATGTTAGGGTTGATCGTTCGAAGCGTTATAGATGTATTAGATGGAAATCGTTTGGCTATGGAATTAGTGGGCCCGCCGGTGGTCATCGTGATGACTGCCTAATTCCGTTAGGGGCAGGCTAGGCCTATTGAATCGCGCGGCCAAATTGTGCGGTCGTGATTTTTTTTTGAGACCGATATTAACGGTCTAGATTTTTCTAAGGAATTTAAGCGTGTTCGATCGCGTTATCTTTCAATTAAAGGAGTGTTTAACACGCTAATCTCTTTATAGAGGGTGATTCTGCCTATGTGGGTATTTCCATGCGGATTTCAATACTGACATTTCGGGAGATTCATGCTACTCTGCTGAGAATGAACATTCGATCGTCATGTCATGTCAATAATGAGATTTCCGCTGGGAACATAGCACAGAAAATACCAGGCGAGTCGTGCATTAATAATTAATGTGATAGTTTGAAATTTATAGGATATCTGGGATTGATGCACCATTCTGATAAATTTCATAAATATATCGAATTGCACAATACATATATATAAATAAAGAGGTTTGAACACTTATTACTTTCTAAATGGCCTTTACTCCTTTGTAGGATGACAGTGCATTAAATACGGGACTTTACAATTGTATCCCTAAATCGAAAACCACCATCAACATTAAGTCCCCTGTTTAGCTCGTAATGACAGTGCCATTGCGGGGTGAGCATTAGATGGTGATTTACATGATGTAAAATAGACAAAATAGAAGAGGCTTACCCGAAGGATTTTACTCGACCGCCATCAATTGATCTGTGCGGCGGCATCAACATGGTCATCGAGTCTTCGCGGGTCCGGCTTCCTTGACGCAGCTGTGAAGTATCGGTGGGCCCATATGCCCTTCCTTGTGCATGGTACAAAAGGTAAACCTTTTATTCGAATTCGAAAAAGGGTCGTCTTACCTCTTTATTGTTTGCTCGTCTACCTGTCGTTTGCAGCAGCTGGCACTCCTTGTTGTGTTTATCTCCCTTCATTGCTGTGGCAGGAAAGTGGTCGTTGCTTTGGATTTGAGGGAATGACTGCCTCGCATCCTTCAGATATACTGACCAGGATATGGAGTTGATCTGAACGCATTCTTCCTTTGACCATCCTACGGTCCTTTCCCGGTCCTTAATTAGGGTTTCAACAAGAAACATGACTTGGTTGGTGTTGAATCTGCGTTTATCGGATGAATCTTGTTACAGCCACTCGATATCATTTTAGTGTTTCTCCCATGTATATATATGTATATATAGGGAAGCTAAAACACCCTTATCGTGACGGGATAAATATTTTCTTGCTGAAACTCTCTGCTTTCATCATGTCAGCTAGAAGTGGATCATCTTCTTCGACTCATCCAGATTCTTCTGCCAAACGCAAGCGGCTTGTAGAGTATGAATATTTTTTTTTATTCTGAAGCGTCAATTCTTCTTTTTCTTTGAAGTATGATCATCTTTTCCTTTTAGGTCGGCCGAATTCCTGAGCCTTGTGATGAATCTCCTGTCTGAATCCTCCGAGTCAAGAAGATCATACTGGTATATTTTTCACTGGTGAATATGCATTCGTCTTCCATGACCAGCAGGTGACACAACCTTCTGATGATTTTTTTTGTAGAGGTATCCTTTTGGGACATGTGTAACAATGGTTGACGATGATGATTTAACTACTCCTCTTCCTTCAAGCTCGAACACGCCCGTCACTGATCTGGAAGGCGCTGATTTGGGTATCTCCTCTTACGAGTACCCCAACGCAGGCTTGCGTTTCGATGCCCATATGAGATGTTTATCTTCTAGTTACCGGGTTGTTGGCGGTTTTATAGTGAATAAGGAGTTCATGCCCTTGTATACAAAAATATGGAGAAGGTACAGCCATATTGCGATTAGGAACGTGGTGCGGCACTGCTCGTCTGCTTTAGTTACCACGGTGAACCGTCTCCTTCCCATGATCGCCGAGATGGAAGGTATATCCATACGTGATGTTGTTGAATCAACTATTGAGAACTGGGAAGACATGATATCTACATGTGAATCCATGGAGTTAAATGTAGGATGGTTGTGGCAGCGCCTCGATGTTATCAAAGTTGATCGAGCCGGTATCATCGCCAATGTTGTTCCTGCTACGAAAGCCATCTTGGAAGAGGAGAAGGCCTTGGCTGCGGAATCTGAGAAGGTGGAGCAGGCGATCCGAGACTTGAAGAGTATGACTGAAAGGTATCAAGAGAGGCTGAAAATGATGCTTTCAAGGAACTACAACTTGTTAGACGGTATTTTCTGAGTCATACTTTTTTGTTTTGAATAAGCAGGCACAATGATGTTTTGATCGTCTCTCTCCTCCTCTTTTTTCTCTTGGGGTTTTGAACCTTGCTTTGGAAAATAAATTGCATTGGATTTTGTTAAGTGAATGGAGTTTACATCGACATGTTTTCACTAATGGAGAATTAAATAACTGAGACGTAAGAACAGTGACAATGCCTGATTGTTGCGTTGCGAGGCGGCATGAGATAGAACGATGATCAGGCGTAATATGCCTTGAGACATTTTCCGTTGATGACTGCTTCCAATTTACCTCCATCATATTTGACAATCTTGTAGTAACCACTATTATAAGCCTTGGTATCATGTAGGGACCTTCCCATTTTAGAGAAAACTTTGGTGCGGATATATCTTGTTGAATGTGTTTAGCAGTCTTCAACACCAAATCTCCTAACTTAAAAGCTCGTGGCTTTACAGCTTTATCGTAGGCTCTCGAGATCCTTCTCATGTATGCTTGAGCATGTTCTTATGCTTTAACTGAAAAAGCGGGGGTCTAACAACACTACCCAATATTTCGATTAACAATTTGTATGGACAAACTCCAATATACTTTTTATCAGAATCAACTAGACAGTCAGACTCAATCAATAAAAATATATATCAAAGAGATTATATCTCAATCTCTCGATTTGATCTTTACTCAAGCAAATAGAAATCTGCGAGTATTTATAAAAGAGAGATAACTTGGACGGTACCAAAGACCAATGTCCAAGGATCAATCACTATCAATCAAAAATCAAAGGTTGGATTTCCAATTGATGATCACGAACGCACAACCTGTATTATTTCAATTATATAAAATATAATGCGGAAAAGAAATAACACAGACACCAGAAATTTTGTTAACGAGGAAACCGCAAATGCAGAAAAACCCCGGGACCTAGTCCAGATTGAATACACACTGTGTTAAGCCGCTACAGATATTATCCTACTCCAAGCTAACTTCGGACTGGACTACAGTTGAACCCCTATCAATCTCCCACTGATACAAGGTACAGTTGTACTCCTACGCTTCTGATCCCAGCAGGATACTGCGCACTTGATTCCCTTAGCTGATCTCACCCACAACCAAGAGTTGTTGTAAGCCAAAATCACAGACTTGATAATAAACAGATCTGTCTCACACAGAAAAGTCTATCAAAGGATAAATCTGTCTCCCACAGATAAACCCTAGATTTTATTCCGTCCTAAGATATAAAATCAAGTTGAACAGGAACCAATTGATAATCCAGTCTTATATTCCCAAATAACAGCCTAGATTAATCAATAACCTCTCTACAATCCTTCCTGACTACACAAGCGGATTGTCGAGGAATCACAAACAGTGAGACGAAGGTGTTTGTGACTTATTTATCTTGCCTATCGGAGAACTCTCACGATCTCAAGCCAATCAATCAATTGTACTCGTACGATAGAATATGCAAGATCAGATCACACAACTACGATAAAATAGTATCGGTCTGGATTCACAATCCCAATGAAGTCTTCAAGTCGTTAACCTGATTTTAGAGAAGAAAATCAAAGGTTAATGGAGATCGACTCTAGCGAGCGCACTAGTAGCACACAGACGTGTGGGGATTAGGTTTGCTCAATGCTAGATATCTCCTTTATATAGCCTTCAAATCAGGGTTTTGCCTTAGGTACAAAGCAATCCTTATTCACCGTTAGATGAAAACCTGATTTAGATTCAAGCTAATATTTCTCAACCGTTAGATCGAAAACTTAGCTTGTCACACACACTTGGGTAAACGTTTACTGGGTTCGTGAAAACCATTCCCAAACGTGTACGTTCATGTTGGTTCAACATAGTAACCCAAAAGGTCAACCATATGAGCATTTCATATTAACCTTGTTCTTCTTCACCATAACTAGTTCAATTGACCCAAATGAACTAGTTAGAGAGTTGTTCAATTGCTATGAGATCTTATGTAACTACACAAGACATAATTGAAACAAAGATGATTCGATTCGATTGAATCGGCTCATGAACATTATATCCACGGTTTTCATAAAGCATTTCTTAGTAATTTAATGTTTCTTGTTCACACATCTTTAGATCATAACCTCTTAAGTTCACAAACAAGTTTGCGGACTTAAGTTAATCGGTTGAGTTTTCCAAACTCAGCAGAAATTCCCGGTTCGAGAACATCCGCCAGTTCGTGGACTAAGCACACAAACGAGTTTTGGAAAATCCAGCAGAAATTCTCGGTCAAGAACTTCCGACAGTTTGCGGACCGAGTCTGCGGACTGGGTTCGCGGACTTGGCAAGCCAATTCCACAATCCTCCCGATTTCTCTTGATCAACAAAGTTTGAAAACTTCGGTTCAAGGAATACATAGTTATGTAATCTAAACTCTCATTTCAATCATTGAGACATTCTCATATGACGTTATGTAGCCGTTATTCACAGACCGATTCACGTCAGAGCAATTCTCAAAGTGATTGAAACTTTCATGACTTTCGTTACTAGATGAAGATAAACTTGATCAAAGCGAAACGCTTTACCAACACACGATTTCGAGATAAAAGATAAGCAATGAATGCTCAGCTCGAAATATCAAGTGTGTATGATCTAGTTTATATATCATACGACTTTTGTCTCATAAGAAGTAGGAGATAGAATAGATAGACTTTTGAGTGATAGATAAGTTCAAGTCTCCACATACCTTTTTGTTGATGAAGTTACACGGTTCCTTGTATAGATCTTCGCCGTTGTATGATGAATCGCCATGAAGTCCTTGAGCTTAACTATACTTTTCCTATCCTGGTCCGAGACTTAGCTATGTAGGCTAGAAATCAAGACTCATAGTTTTGATCACTAACATTGAAAAACACGCTTGAGATAGAAACACATGCGAGGTTGACCGATCTATGCTCTAACAATCTCCCCCTTTGTCAATTTTAGTGAAAAAACTATTAATACATATGGAATACAAAAAAGATAAACTTTAGTGGCTCCTATTCCATAGTCTAACCTCCAAAGTTCCCTGAAATCTTCGTCCTTCCAAGTGCTCCAATGATCCCAAAGGTTGTAAGTTTAGCATCACCATTGTTGAAGATCCTTAGCTATAACAATGAGAGAAATCGAGATTCTCGATCATTATTATACAGTGTCATAGTACTATTATGTAACATCAAATTCCAATTGTATCACGACTTCAACAATAATACTATGGTGATATGTATCACTCCCCCTTAGTCAATACTCCATCTCGATCATGGAAACCACTCCCCCTTACATAATTATCCGAAAACCATATGTATTTGTAGTGTGAACTACAACATTTCTCCCCCTTTTTGTCAATAAAATTGGCAAAGGTACAAGAACAGGATCATAATGAAATTTCCACAAGAAATATTTCATAGACTAAAAGAAAAAAATACATACCAACTTAATTTAGATGCAATCATAAAGCCGAAGCTAAATGCATTCATCAAGGATTTTTAAGATACAAGATAACCCCTATAAAATTCCACAGCCGCACCCCCACAAGATATTACCATTAAGCACAAGTTCAAAAGAACTCTCCCCCATTTGATGTCATTCCCGAAAGAACAACAAGAGCGACCTTAATTTCGAAAGAAAAGAAGGATTTTTTATTGGATACCAAAAACCATGAGAATGATTTTCTATATCCAAAACTCAACCAAATTAACCACAAGAAAACCCATGATTAATTTAATTGGAATACGCAACTAAATCAAACCACAAAAGTGATAAATTAAATTGAAGGTGCTCAACATAAGTAAACTTACGGAGCTACGAATAAGGTAATCATACGGAGACGACTAACTTAATCGTTCACATACTCAACATAAGGAAAACCTTACGGAATATGCGACTATATTAACCGATAGAACATGATTAGTATATCCCTTCATATACTCAACACAAGAATTTGTGGAATATATGAAAACTCAACTAGACTAATTACAAAAGAACCTATAATTAATCCAATTGGAATACCAATAACCAAACTAATCACCGAATTAATCAATTCAATTATTTTGGGCTCAACATAAGAGAACTTATGGAACCCCGACTAAGTTCATCATAGAAAATGACAACCTTAACCATACATGTACTCAATATAACAAAGAAAACTTATGGAGTACAAACTAAATAACCAAACTAGTTGATTAATTTAGTTCCTAATGCTCAACATATAGCATCTTATGGAACAACCAACAAGCCAATAAGAAAAATCGACTTAGTTGTATCGTGCTCAACATAAGACACACAATGGAGCCTTCACGGTAGAACATAATAAAATGGATCAACGAAGATCAATACCGTGGATAACATACAAGGATCTATTCTATTTTCCATCAAATACATGATTGTGTAGGCATAACTTTTGTAATTGTCAAAAATCCATTCGTCCTTTCATCAATACGAATACTAATTCATGAACGAATTTACTTTTGACCGCAATATGGGACCTTCAAGTTCACGGACGCAAACAATACATATCCCATAAAAATATTGCAATATATCAAACTATTAAAATACTGCAATAACATCATCCTCCAAATATTTTTAGAATTTAATACCAATAAACTTACAAAATAACATAAGAAGATGAAACAAAAATAGCTATGTGTAGTCACAATCATCGCTATTCAAAGCACTAGTTATTCTTCCAACTAATCCAAAAAAGAAGACCTACTAGGTATTGTAGATCTTTCTCAGAGCATCTACAGAAAACTCCTTCTTGTTATTGAAAAAACCATTGATTATGGGATCGTTCAATTCCTCTAAATCTTCAGAAATATCAGTTAACTCACTAAGTTCCCTTTTTAGATCACGCGGGGTATTCTTGGTTAGAGACAACCTTTGTTCATAGTGATTTATTTCTTCCACAGAGGAAATGATTTGAGATTTTAAATCATTTCGCTTATTGATGAAGTCTTTCACCATTTCTATAAAATGATTATCAACACGACAAACAGAAAAGATACATTTAGAGGAAGAACCTTTTCTCTTGATTGTAGACTCCTTCTTTAGCATCCTTGAGGAAGTAACTCCTTTGCACAGATATACGTTGACTGCTTCTACTGCAATACTTTTGGAAGAGTCTCTAGTTACAGGAGCCATGAACACGTAAGTAAAGAAAGGAGAAGATAAAAGGATATATAAGAGTCAAACCCTAATCCTTGACACAATCTTCCACAGTTTTAAGGATCCATAATCAATATTGTTAGCAGAATATTTTCTTAACAAACATAGATACATAATTGAGTCACAAGATGCAGAGACTTAACCTCTCAAGATAAGAATGAGGATGCAGGCGTCTCCGAGCTCAACTAGAGACAGAGTGAGCCATACGCTCCTCTTGCTTGTCAGAGCTTGTTGCACAAACAGGTTTTCTCCTTCTGATTCTGGAAGTGTTGACTTTGCACCTTTGATTATCCAGACTCAACTTTTGCATGTTCTCTTGTATTTTAGAAATTCTTTTGTTCCTTTGTTTGAATCTCCAACACAAGTTTTGAACATGATTTGCATTTCCACAAAACGAACAACCTGATGACCCTTTGTCTTGATGAAATGCCTTCTGTTTATCACAACTGCCAGCCTTTGTTTTCCCAAGACTCTTAGGAACATAGTTGACGATACCTGCAGTCTTGCTCTTAAATCCTAAACCATTAGTGTTTCCAAAGGATTTTTGACCAAATAACATTGCTGAGATTTTATCAGAACTTCCAGACAATCGTTGAAGATCATCTTTGAGAGTATTAATCTTTTTTTACTTTAGATCAATGGTTCTGGTGAGTTGATCATTAAGACAATCTATCTCAAGTTCTTTCACCTGGATTAGTGATTCTAATTTCTTCAAAGAAGCTTTTAGTTGAAGATTTTCTTGAAGGACCTCTTTATTCAAGAATTCAAAAATCTCAGTGTCAGACTCAATCTCTGAATAAGACCTTGAGTATATGGATGTTTCTGCCGTAAGAGTTGCGGTTTCATCACATCCAATAGACACATTCAAAGCGTTAACACATAGAGATTTTTCTTCCATAGAATCATTAGAAGCAGCAGTTGACAGGAGATGTTTGTTAGATCTAATACTTCCTTTTACAAAGTCCTTAATCCTTTCTGTTATCAATGGTTTATTGAACCAATTACCAATTGAACAGCACTCATCAGCCCATGACAAGTTTGAGGATTTACTTGTTTCGGAAACAACATTGAATGCAAATATAAAAATAGAACATGGATCATGAACTAACACTTTTCCAAGAGAGGTATTCATGGAGAAAGTGTTGCGGTTGTTTTTAACTCCTGATGAAGCGTCAATTGAGACATTATGGTCCATATAGTCAGATCGCTACAAACACAGACTTTTGAGGTCTTAAACGTGTTTGCCTGCTCTGATACCATCTGAAAAAGCGGGGGTCTAACAACACCACCCAATATTTCGATTAGCAATCTATATGGACAAACTCAAATATACTTTTTATGAGAATCAACTAGATAGTCAGACTCAATCAATAAAAAGATATATCAAATAACTTATATTTCAATCTCTCGATTTGATCTTTACTCAAGCAAATAGAAATCTGCAAGTCTTTATCAAACAAAGATAACTTGGACGGTACCAAAGACCAATGTCCAAGTATCAATCAACAACCAAAGGTTGGATTTCCAATTGATGATCACGAACGCACAACCTGTATTATTTCAATTATATAAAATATAATGCGGAAAAGAAATAACACAGACACCAGAAATCTTGTTAACGAGGAAACCGTAAATGCAGAAAAATCCCGGGACCTAGTCCAGATTGAATACACACTGTATTAAGACGCTACAGACACTAGCCTATTCCAAGCTAACTTCGGACTGGACTATAGTTGAACCCCTATCAATCTCCCACTGATACAAGTTACAATTGTACTCCTACACCTATGATCCCAGCAGGATATTGCGCACTTGATTCCCTTAGCTGATCTCACCCACAACCAAGAGTTGTTGTAATCCAAAATCACAGACTTGATATAAACAGATCTGTCTCACACAGAAAAGTCTATCAAAGGATAAATCTGTCTCCCACAGATAAACCCTAGGTTTTGTTCCGTCCTAAGATATAAAATCAAGTTGAACAGGAACCAATTGATAATCCAGTCTTATATTCCCAAATAACAGCCTAGATTAATCAATCACCTCTCTACAATCCTTCCTGACTACACAAGCGGATTGTCGAGGAATCACAAACAGTGAGACGAAGGTGTTTGTGACTTATTTATCTTGCCTATCGGAGAACTCTCACGATCTCAAGCCAATCAATCAATTGTACTCGTACGATAGAAGATGGAAGATCAGATCACACAACTACGATAAAATAGTATCGGTCTGGCTTCATGAATCCCAATGAAGTCTTCAAGTCGTTAACCTGATTTTAGAGAAGAAAATCAAAGATTAATGGAGATCGACTCTAGCGAGCGCACTAGTAGCACACAGACGTGTGGGGATTAGGTTTTCTCAATGCTAGATATCTCCTTTATATAGCCTTCAAATCAGGGTTTTGCCTTAGGTACAAAGCAATCCTTATTCACCGTTAGATGAAAACCTGATTTAGATTCAAGCTAATATTTCTCAACCGTTAGATCGAAAACTTACCTTGTCACACACACTTGGGTAAACGTTTACTGGGTTCGTGAAAACCATGCCCAAACGTGTACGTTCATGTTGATTCAACATAGTAACCCGAAAGGTCAACCATATGAGCATTTCATATTAACCTTGTTCTTCTTCACCATAACTAGTTCAATTGACTCAAATGAACTAGTTACAAGACACAATTGAAACAAAGATGATTCGATTCGATTGAATCGGCTCATGAACATTATAGCCACGGTTTGCATAAAGCATTCCTTAGTAATTTAATATTTCTTGTTCAGAGCACATCTTTAGATCATAACCTCTTAAGTTCACAAACAAGTTCGCGGACTTAAGTTAATCGATTGAGTTTTCCAAACTCAGCAGAAATTCTCGGTTCGAGAACTTCCGCCATTTCGCGGACTAAGCACGCAAACGAGTTTTGAAAAATCCAGCAGAAATTCTCGGTCAAGAACTTCCGACAGTTCGCGGACTGGGTTCGCGGACTTGGCAAGCCAATTCCACAATCTTCCCGATTTCTCTTGATCAACAAAGTTCGAAAACTTCGGTTCAAGGAATACATGGTTATGTAATCTAAACTCTCATTTCAATTATTGAGACATTCTCAGAGGACGATATGTAGCCGTTATTCACAGACCGATTCATGTCAGAGCAATTCTCAAAGTGATTGAAACTTTTCATGACTTTCGTCACTAGGTGAAGATAAACTTGATCCAAGCGAAACGCTTTACCAACACACGATTTCGAGATAAAAGATAAGCAATGAATGCTCAGCTCGAAATGTCAAGTGTGTACGATCTAGTTTATATAGCATACGACTTTTGTCTCATAAGAAGTAGGAGATAGAATAGATAGACTTTTGAGTG
The DNA here is from genome assembly GCF_003573695.1 of Papaver somniferum. Classification (NCBI taxonomy): domain Eukaryota; kingdom Viridiplantae; phylum Streptophyta; class Magnoliopsida; order Ranunculales; family Papaveraceae; genus Papaver; species Papaver somniferum. The sequence goes on along the minus strand of NC_039360.1, from coordinate 61,610,458 downwards.
ATAGATAAGTTCAAGTCTCCACATACCTTTTTGTTGATGAAGTTACACGGTTCCTTGTATAGATCTTCGTCGTTGTATGATGAATCGCCATGAAGTCCTTGAGCTTAACTACACTTTCCTATCCTAGTCCGAGACTTAGATATGTAGGCTAGAAATCAAGACTCATAGTTTTGATCACTAACATTGACAAACATGCTTGAGATAACAAAACATACTAGGTTGACTGAGTTATGCTCTAACATTAACTCTCTTGGAGTCCAAAGTATCTAATTCCGAAATTCTGGATCTTAATGCTTCAACCTCATTCCATTGAACTCCACTTGCTTCTGCAATTCTAGCTGACGGGATTGTGATATCTGCTGGGAGAATGGCGTCCGCGCCATAGATTAGTGAATAAGGAGAGACGCCTGTAGATCTCCTAGGCGCCGCTCGATATGCCCCGGCACCATTGGCAGTTGTTCGTGCCATGTCCTAGGATTATCGTGCATTGTTCGACTGAGGATTCAGATCAGAGTCTTATTAGTTCTTTCGGCCTGTACATTACCTTGAGGGTAGTAAGGAGTAGAGAAGATCTGTTGAACTCCATATTCTTCAAGCAGCTCTTCTACTTGTCTGTTGGCGAAGGGGGTACCATTATCAGTAATGATGTGCTTAGGTACGCCAAACTGGCAAATGATGTATTCCTTAATAAATGCTGCAATTGTCGCTCCAATAGTTCCTCGAAGAGGAATGGCTTCAACCCATTTGGTAAAGTATTCCGTTGCAGTTATGATATACTCGTGTTGCTTTGAAGATGCTGGATTGATTTTCCCAATAATATCAAGTCCCCAGCTGTAGAAAGGCCATTGACTACTTACTGAGTGAAGCGGGGTGCAAGGCACGTGTATGAGGTTTCCGTGAGCCTGGCATTCGCGGCACCTCTGGACAAACGTCGCCGCATAGTCTTCCATAATTGGCCAGTAATACCTTTCATGTACTTGGAGAAACGACTTCTTCTTTCCTTGATGTTCTCCTTCGTGTGTTTCCCTTAATACAATTGGGATTTCATACCTTGCCAAATACCGTAGTAGATTGCCTCCAAAACTTTTACGGTATAGGATTTCTTCATGAAATACGAATATTTTGGATTTCTGTTTCAACTTGGCTGCATCCCTTTTGTTGGAAGGCAGTATACCATCGCGAAAATAGTTGATATATGATTCTCGCAAGTCCTCGACATAGCCGACATTAAAAACTTCCAATTGATGTGGTGGCGACTGACAATTAGAGCAAGAACCTTGGAGCAATCGGGACTGGATCTCCATGTCCGACCAGTAGTAGCCAAGGCGTTGAAGACGCATGTAAAGCGTTACTACCAACGTTTGTCCGCAGATCTCACTGTGAATTCGGTAAAGCTGTAGTTGCGCTTCTTCATCTCTAAGACACCTTGACAAAGACCCATCTAGATTCCGGTGGAATAACACTCCATGAAGCATGAAAAAGATTTGTAGGGTTTTGAGACTGACCTTTCCTTGGGAGAGCGAACTGTTTAGATCTCCAACAATTGGAGTTCTCCAGTCATTAGTTTCAGCATCTTTATATTTGTGAGAGCCATGTCGACGCCACAGTCCGCCTCCTTACGGTCAAACTTTCTTATGAACCTTCGAATTGCAGCTTTGAGGCTAATGTGGCTAGGCAATCAGCGTGTTTGTTGTTATTGCGGCCAATATGAGTTATGGTCGCATCAACAAAGTAGTTCAACAACTTTTGCGCCTCGGATCTATAGTGGGCCAACGTCACCTCCTTGAGTGAGTAAACCCCGTTCATCTGATTAACTAGCAACTTAGAGTCGCCCCTTACTTCTAGGTGTGTGGCTCCTGCTTTTTTGGCTAGTGATAGTCCTATGAGGAAAGCTTCGTATTCTGCCGAATTGTTGGTACACTGAAAATCCAACTTGAAAGAATGAGAAAAAACTTCACCCGTTGGAGACACTAGAACTATACCCGCTCCTCTGGTATTATTGCTAGGAGTAGCAGAACCGTCGAAATATAATAGCCACGCCTCCTCTTTGATGAAAGATATTTCTGGAAATTCTCCAGGAAGGTCTTCATGCAGTGCGGTGGTTCCTTCTCCTGGAAATGCTGCCAGCAGATCTGTCACCGCTTGCCCTTTGATATCTTTTGGAGGAGCGCACGTTATATCAAACTCTGACGTCTGGAGCAGCCATTTGGACGGTCTTCCTATCAAGGCTGGTTTTGAGAGTAAAAACTTGATAGGGTCAGCTATGGATATTAACACCACCTTGTTCGACAGTATATAATGTCTGAATTTCTGCACAACGTGAACTAGGGCTAAGCATGCTTTCTTCTTTGGGGTATCTGAGTTCAGCATCTCTCAAAGTACGGCTGAATTAGTATATAGGATGTTCAATCCCCTCATCATCTTCCTGAGCAAGGAGGGCTCCGACTGCAGCGTCACTAGAAGCAGTGTAGAGGCATAGCTGTCTTCCTTGCATGGGATATTTCATAATAGCGGGTGATGACAATATTTGCTGGATCTTTCCAAATGCTTCTTGTTGCTTTGTACTCCAAATGAAACTTGCTCCCTTCTTCAGCAGGGGAGTGAATGCAGCGATAAGTTGGGCCAAACCAGGTATAAAACGTCGGATATAGTTTACCTTGCCCATGAAGCTTTGGAGTTCTTTCACAGTTTGCGGATGAGGCATCGTGAGAATAGCTTGGGTTTTGGTTGGATCGACCTTGATTCCTTCAGAGGTGACTTGGAATCCCAAAAAATTGCCGGAAGAGACTCCGAAAGCGCATTTCAAAGGGTTCATCTCCAATTTGTACTCGCGACACCTTTCAAATACTTGTCGTAGGACGTCTGTATGGGCTGATCGAGTCTTTGACTTGACTACTATGTCATCTACATAATCTTTGACTTGCTTGTTCATCATATCATGAAAAATTGCAGTCATGGCGCGTTTATAGGTATCACCAGCATTCTTTAAACCGAAAGGCATCACAATATAGTAAAAGTTTCCGAAAGGAGTTCGAAAAGCTGTCTTACTTGCGGAATGTTCATACATCTTTATCTGGTTGTAGCCGTTGTATCCATCCATGAAAGAGAACATGCCATGCCCGTTGGTCACGTCTACTAGCATGTCAATGTTGGGGAGGGGAAAATCGTCCTTGGGGAAGCATTTGTTCAGATCTCTGAAATCAACACATCATCTAATTTGGACGCTTTTCTTCTTTACAGGAACTACGTTTGCTAACCAGGTAGGATGATGAATGGGCTTGATGAAGCCAACATCCAGCAGCTTCTGAATCTCGGTCTTGATCTGCTCCTCCACGTCGTGCCTGAACTGCCTTGGAGATTGTTTGATCGGTTTGGATCCAGGTTTTATATGTAGGTGATGAATTTTTCATCTAAGCCGGGCATTTCCTCATATGTCCATGTGAATATGTCTTGATACTCCTTGAGAAGACTCACGAGCTTTGTGCGTTCGTCCGCATATAGAGTCGAACAGATGGATATAGGTCTCGGAGATTCTTCATCTCCAATGTTGATCACTTCGAGTCCATCCATTGTGGAGTCAGTGCCATCCTGTAATTGTCGTGGAGCATCCGGTACTTCCTCTTGCAATCTGTCGTTGTTGTTGCATTCTATTGGGCGGAGAGACCGAGTGAGAGTCTCCCCTGCTAATTTCCAACATCGGTGATGGTATACGGTTTTCCCATTCTGGTTGCGACTTGCCATAAAGGTTCGTTCGCTTATAGTATGGAGATGTGATGATCCTTCATTTGATGAAGAAGAGTTAGTGTGCCATCTTAGTGGAGGCGCACCGGTCTATCTGCTTAGTGATGCGAGCTGGTCTTCCTCCTCGATCGACGTCCATGTGGGGAGCGGCGTGCAGTAAACTTTACTTGATGAACCTTGTGAATTCTCCTTCGGCTCAAACAGTTCCACGCCGCAAATTGGTGCATAAGGAGATAATGATGCAGGAATGCGAACAACTTCTTCATTCAGCATGGTTTTCAGGCATTGGTGATACGTCGATGGGACGATCTTATTATCATGAATCCATGGTCTCCCTAGTATCATATGGTAGCCTGGATCTTTTTCTATCACTTCAAATTTTACTTTCGACTGGACAGGCCCTACCGATATATTCAAATTAACATAATCGTATGTGTTGGTTTGGTTCCCCTCGAAGTCCGTCATCATGGTAGGTTGTCGTATGATCTTGCCCGGTCAAACGCTGGCTGTTCTGAGAGTTTTAAGGGTGATGACATTCGAGGATGCTCCCGTATCGATAAGAGCCCTTTTGAATTATGGGTCCTTGATTCGTGCGGTAACGTGCAGGGCCCTGTTGTGACCTTCTTCTGCCATCATGTCATCTTCAGTAAACGTGATATTGTTTATGGACATCTCTGATGTTTTCGAGGCTAGATTGCGCGAAGGATCCAAACGTGTGTCTAGAGCTATCTGGTTGATTGCAGCAAACGTCTCCACTCGTTGGTCTTTCGAGAGGTGCAGAAGTTCACACAAACTTGCTACTAAAGAAGCCGCTTCCTGGTCCATGGGTTGCTGGTTGGTGGTGAAACCATTGATTTGAGGACGATCATTAGTTGGTGAGTTAGTCCACATCGTTGGAATCTCCAGAGTAGAGAAACCGCTCAAATCTGATGTTAGATTTATAAGGAAGTTGAGTATGTTCTCCACCGTATCTTTCATCACGTCTATGTTCCTCGTGTGTATCTCTTGTGCTCGAGCCAATTCTATCAGGATCGGGATTTCCCCATTGGTTGTGCGATCATACATGGTGTTGGAAGGAAGAACATCATCGTTTGAAGGATTCTGCTCGGAGTTTGGAATTGAATTGATCCTAAGACCAACCATCTTGAATTTGACAAAATTGAAATGAAATTGAAAATTGATCTTGCAACCGAGAGATTAATCTCCCGCTATGGTCGCCAGTTGTTTTGGGGTAAAAACTGATTATGATGTTTTGGGTAATTTGGGGTGTGTTGATGATAAACGAATTCAAACCCTAAACAAATGCACTGCATGGGAATGATTTTAGGTTCGAGAAATCAATCTGTAAGACTCTGTCCTAAACCAAGAAATGGTCGTTCCAGATTCAATTCGGTCACAAGATGAAGGAGAAAGGCTGATCTTAGGGAGGGAAGCGGAGAAGGTGTTTGAGATCAGAGTGTTAAATTATGAAGGTGTGGCTATTTATGACTTGCATATCTGAAAATGGTTTCTGGATACTTGTGTTGATCACACTTGTGTCCTCCCTTTCGAAATAGATTGAAAATCTATTTATACAAGTCATTGAGCGCACCATGATCCCTTAGGAAGTGGAGGAAGTGAAGTAGTGGAGAAGTGGATTTGTGCGGAAGGTAGTGATTATCGTGTTTCCGTTATGAGGGAAAGTTGATCACACGTTCTTCCACCACTCTCACTACTGTTAACTGTCTGTCTTTCCTGACGCGTTCTCGTAATGGACGCGTTGCACGCCGCACGCTGTAAACCGCCAGACCAATACCCCAGTAAGCATCCCCCAGTTTGTGACATGTTTGATATCTCGAATAAGTGAGTCAAGTCGTGGGACCTGCCGCGGATAATAGCATGGTGCTATTAGGTGAAAAAACTAAGTTGTTTATGAGGCCAATATAAAATGCATATGTATTCGATGCATGTGAAGCATCGCTTTTAAGAATCTCAAACTAATCGACGCGCATGAAACATCGTCGTTTTAAATCTTGATTGAATAAGTCGCGGATAAGCGTCTTAAAAGCAGCACGACCGGCCACCTTTGGGTAATCGTTTTAGGACCCTACGGTCGAGTCGTCACTTGGTCGATCGCCCCATGTGGAAGAAGGATGGCCGGTCTTCACAACGTTGCTTTGCTTGTTTTCGAAAAACAAATATACACCATCCAACTAGGATAGCAAAGTTGGATGGACGAGATGATTTGCGGCAGTTGCATACTTCCATTGACGCAACTTTAGGGTTTAGGGAGTCGTTTGGCCAACCCTCTTTGGACGAGAGATTCGAGGCCTCGGTCGTTAGCCCGAGCAAGCCGGTCGGTCACGTGTGAAGGTGGGCCGACAGTGATCACGTTGACATCTTCGGGGCCGTTTAAAATTAAATCTAAGCCACTCAAATCAGCTGGCGAAGATGAGTGGTTGAGATCGATTTGCGACAGTAATGTGTTGCCGCAAAGTGTTCCCGCTACTTTGGGACGACGATTTGATGCGCTTTGGTCTTGTTATGAGCAAGTCGATCAGCCACGTGTGGAGTTGGTTCGATGGTGAACGCGTTGGCATCTCCTTGATCGTTTGAAACACGATCTAAGCCGTCCAACTAGGCTAGGAAAGTTGGACGGATACGATCGATTAGCGGCAGTTGTATAACGTCGCTTATTCAACTTAGGGTTTTCAAGGCTACGTGATCATCCTTCTTTGGGTGTGTGATTCAACGTGTTTCTGGTTTGCAGTGGGCAGGTTGATTGACCAAGAATGTAGCTGGGTCGTTGGTGATCACACCAGCATCCTTTCGATCATTCGAGGGAAGATCTAAGTCGTCCAACAAGGCTGGCGAAGTTGGACGGATGCGATGCATTTGAGACCGCTTTGGTCGGCCTCAGCTCGTTTGAGCTCTTCTTAAACAGCGCGATCACCCATGTTTGGGTTGATCGTTCGAAACGCTATAGATGTATTAGATGGAAACCGTTTGGCTATTGAATTAGTGGGCCCGCCGGTGGTCATCGTGATGACTGCCTAATTCCATTAGGGGCAGGCTAGGCCTATTGAATCGCGCGGCCTAATTGTGCGGCCGTGATTTTTTTTTGAGACCGATATTAATGGTCTAGATTTTCCTAAGGAATTTAAGCTTGTTCGATCGCGTTATCTTTCAAATAAAGGCGTGTTTAACACGCTAATCTCTTTATAGACGGTGATTCGGCCTATGTGGATATTTCCATGAGGATTTCAATACTGACATTTCAGGAGATTCATGATACTCTGCTGAGAATGAACATTCGATCATCATGTCATGTCAATAATGAGAGTTCGGCTGGGAACATAGCACAGAAAATACCAGGCGAGTCGTGCATTAATAATTAATGCGGCATGTTGAAATTTATAGGATATCTGGGATTGATGCACCATTTTGATAAATTTCATAAATATATCAAATTGCTCAATATATATATAAGTAAAGAGGTTTGAACACTTATTACTTTCTAAATGACCTTTACTCTTTTGTAGGATGATAACGCATTAAATACGGGATTTTACAATTGTAGCCCTAAATCGAAAACCACCATCAACAGGGTATTTCACCTTTTTCCGGTATTAGTGGTCGGGCTTTCGTTCCGGGTGTCGCCATTTCTAATGCTATTTCACGCAAGCGGGAAAAATATTTGGATAAGGTGTCCGCTCATGGTTATGGTTTTGGCGTCCTTGCTTTCTCCACTTTAGGAGAACTTAGTGAAGACATAGTGATTCTCTTGAAGAGGTTGAGAAATTGTATATCTAATTACGACCTCAATTACAAAATAGGTAATTCTTTTTTTTTTTTTATATATTAGGTATTTCAATTCAAAAAGGTGTAGGGGCTCAACTTGTTGCTAGGTTGCCTTCTATCGACATTCTACCTTGTATTTGATTCTTTTGTTAATAAAAGCCTTTGCGGCATCTTTTTTATTAAAAAAAATAAAATAATAATAATAATAAATGCCTCAGCGGCTCCCTTTCATAATAATAATAATAATAATCTCAGCCCCCATCCGATTCGGCTCCTTTGGTTAGGTTACCCATGAGGCTCGCTGGTAGGCTAGCACAGCAACCTGTTCAATTAATGTAGTAGTATGTCGTTGGAGATTAGCTTGTTAGGCTTCCAACTAGTTTCATGTAATAATCGTTATCCAAAATAATAATAATAATAATAATAAAGTGCCATTATTCCTCCCTATCTGCATTCTTGGTAGCATAGCAATCTGTTCAATTAATGTAGTAGTATGTCGCTGGAGCTTAGCTTGGTAGGCTAGCACAACAAACTGTTCAATTAATGTAGTAGTATTTACTACCACTGCTAATATTCCTCCACCATGTCGTTTGAATTTCTCAAGAGCCTTGAAAAATGCTCTAGATAAAGTGCTAGCCAAGCCTGCCGATTTATCATCCTGGATTCAACTTTTACTCCTCCCTATCTGCACTCTCAACCTATATACACCTAACAATGCCAGTGAAGAGCGGTCCGGTACCAGGAATAAGCTTCAGATTGCTTCCATTAACCAATCTTTGATTGAATGCAGTCAACGAATGGATGTGTTAATATTATTCAACGCCTGCTGGATTTAGTTCGACAAGACCAACAAATACAGCAGCAGCGTAAGCAACCATTAACGAAGAAGAAGCACAATACTAATGTGGAGGCATGTAGAAAGAAATTAAACTATGGTCACTACACCGCATCTATACGCATTTTATCGTCTGATGGAGTCGCACCTACCAACACTGACACTTTCCATGAGCTGCAACAAAAACATCCATATGCACAACCACCTATTATTCCACCTGATGCTCCTTCTGCCGCTGTTGTAACTGTGGATGTTCAATCAGTCATGAAAGCACTGAAAAGTTTTCCGAAGGGCATGTCATGTGGCCGTGATGGTCTTCGAGCATAACACTTGCTTGATGCGACTAGTGCTGCTGCTGCTGCTGCTGTAGCAGACGAACTCATTGCGTCCATAACTGGTGTAATTAATCTGTGGCTCTCTGGCAATTGTCCACCTTCTCTAGGGGAGTTTATTGCTAGCGCGCCTTTAACCCCTTTGCTCAAACCTGGCGGTGGCCTTCGACCTATTTTTTTAAGCACTATATGGCGAAGATTGTGTTCTAAATTGGCAGATACATCTGTGCTTAAAGAGATGACAATGTACTTGGGTAACCATCAGTTCAGTGTGGGCATTCCATGTGGTGGTGAAAGCATTATACACGCAGCCAATGCGATGTTGGAATTGAAAGGCACCCAGAACTCTATGACCATGTTATTAATTGATTTAACCAATGCATTCAACATAGTCAATGGGTATGTTTTGATCCAAAAAGTCAGGGCCAAGTGGCCCAATATTTCGAAATGGGTGGAGTTCTGTTATGCTCGTCCAGCCAAATTATACTACAACGAATTCACCTTGTCTTCTGCACAAGGAGTTCAAGAAGGGTATCCCCTTGGTCCTCTGCTGTTTTCTTTGGCGCTACACCCACTTGTATGCAAAATAGCCACACACTTAATCTTGGATCTTCATTCGTGGTATTTAGATGATGGTACTCTAATCGGTGACACCTTGGAAGTTGCTACGACAATGCGGATTTTGCAAGAAGAAGGACCTGCTAGGGCCTTGTGCTTAAACATCCGCAAAACCGAAATCTATTGGCCAAATCCAGACCCACGATGCAATACAGTATTCCCATCTGAAGTTGGCAGACTATCTGGTGGTGTCAGGCTACTTGGAGGGCCTGTTAGCTTGGATGACCAATATTACAGCGACTCTATATTGGCTAGAGTTGACAAAACCACGCACCTTATGGACTGTGTCAAAAAACTAAAAGACCCTCATAGCGAGTTACTGCTTCTTCGTAATTGTGTTGGAGTATCCAAGTTGTACTTCACGATGCGCACCACAAAGCCACAGGTTCTGCAGCATTCCCAACAGCGTTTTGATCACCACTTATTGTTATTCCTGCACCACTTGATTACAGATGATGGTCCGGATTTTGGTTTACTACAGCAGCGGTTGCCTACTCTTCCCATCAATGATGGAGGCCTGGATGTTTATGCAATGGCCGATACTATCCAATATTGCTATATAGCATCATGTTTCCAGACTCAGCCGCTGCAACATATCATTCTACAACGCACAACAGATCTTGGTCATCAATTCCAGAGCGCATTGGACAATTATATTCAAGTGTGCGGTCTATCTTCTTATACTTTCAACCTGAATGACATCTCCCCACAGCCTATGCACCAACTGGCGATTCGTTATTTTGATTCCATCAAGAAAAATATACCTACCACTTTCACAATGTCTGAGCGCGATTCTATTTGATGGCAATGCAACAGAAGGAAACATGCACAGGACTACCTCAAAGACATACCGATCCAAGGGCTTAACCAAGTTGTGGGATCTCGTCAATTCAGTTCAGTGCTTCAATACCGATTGGGTATCCCCCTCTTTGCGGACGATAACACTTGTTCATGTTGCAAGCGAGTGATGGATCGTTTTGGTGACCATGCCATACATTGCGTAAGTGAAGTTGGTCAGAAGTTCCGTTATGATATGGTACGTGATTTGTTTTCCGAATTATGCTATAAGTCAAATGTCGCGGCTAGAAAGGAAGTTTACATTGGTCTTATGTCAGACAGGCGTACTCCTCTTAAACCGGAAGATATAATGGTCTACAACTGGGAGAACGGAAAAGATATTTGCTTTGATGTTACTGGTGTTTCACCTTTCTCTAAAGTTGGTAATCGCAGTTTTACCCCTGGACATGCTATTGCTGTATCCATTACCCGCAAACGTAATAAATATCCAGCCTTGTGTTCATCTTTTGGTTATGAGTTCGGCGTTTTGGCCTTTTCAACATTAGGGGAGTTGAGTGATGACACTATTGTCTTTTGAAGAGGCTTAAAAACTGTATGGCATGTCATGATATAAACAATAATTTAGGCAGTTCTTTGTTTCATAGGCTAGGAATTATTATTCAGAAAGGTGTTGGGGAGCAACTTGTTGCACGCGTCCCATCCAAATCGTTGTCATTAGATGTTTGTCTTCAATAAAAGCCCCTGTGGCATCTTTTATAATAATAATAATCAACTGGTACCATGTTTAGCTGGTCATTCCCCTTCCCCAAAGTTTCATGCGTTTCAGGAGTTTCCAGATTCGAGCCCCCAATGACGTAATATTGCAGAAATTAACATGGAAGGTAGTGTTCGTTTGTCCCCCTTGTGACACAATCTCAGCCCCTCCCCCCCCCCCCCCCCCCCCCCCCCCCCCCACCCATCCGCTTCGGCTCCCTTGGCTAGGTTACCCATGAGGCTCGCTGGTAGGCTAGCACATCAACCTGTTCAATTAATGTAGTAGTATGTTGTTGGAGCTTAGCTTGTTAGGCTTCCAACTAGTTAATGTAATACTCTTTATCCAAAAAATAATAATAATAATAATAAAGTTGAGGCGCAACTTGTTGCTCGCCTCCCAGCGCTCCCCACTAGCGTGGTGTAATACCTTTTCTTGTGGTTAATAAAAACCCTTGTGGCACTCTTTTTATAATAAAGTCAATGTAATATTCTAGTAAATGATAATAATAAAGTTATAAAGGTGTTGGCTCCCAGCTTGTCGCTAGGTTGCCCACCATCTCTTATAATGTTGATTTTGATTCTTAATAATATACCCCTAGGTACCTTTTTATAATAAACTGGGTGTTGTTATTCAAAAGGGTGTTGGTCCCCATCTTGTTGGTAGGTTACCGACCAAATTACTGTACAAATCCTAATTTTTATAATAAATTTGCCCCTTGTGGTGTTTTATTTTTAATAATAACAACAATAATAGTAATAAGGCACGCTGGTACGCTAGCATGAAACCATGTTCAACTAATGTAGTAGTATACTGTTATAGTTTACCTTTTTAGGCTTCCAACTAGTTTCTTATAATAATAATCTTTATCCAATATTTATTTTAAGAAACAATAATGAAAAGAAAAAAAAACACAAAAACGTTTGAGTTTTGTCTATAAGAATTCTAACTTGTGATTGAGAAAGCTTCTTATAAACAAGTTCTATTTTTATTTCACGAGGAAAAACTCTAAGCCCTAAATTTTTAAAGAAATTGTTATTTGTTTATTCTGCAACTCATTTTGAAGGATATCGATAATAAAGATCAGTATGAGTTAGAGGAAACTGTAGTCTGATTCTTTTGCAACTCGTTTTAAAGTAATGATATCGATAATAAAGATCAGTATGAGGTCTTGTTTAGATTAGGTTATTGCGAATCATGAGATATTGTACAAGATATTTTATCATCTTTAATTTTTAGAAGCCGTATACAAATTCAGGTGTGTTTCGAAATTGTGGAACCATATCTTATCTGACCCTTCTTTCAAGAAGAAAATATTCAATAATATCCGTAATCCACCATGGTTTTTCATCGTCCGAAAGACCATCAATTCCATTCAAAAACATCATTCCACATTTATAACCAAACATGATCTATTATCTTTTAAATTCTCGTTAGATTCATCTTCTTTCAAATACCTAAATAGAAAACATATATGCCTTTCAGATTCATGTGATGGTTAAGTTCTTTACTCAACCACTTGTGATTACCGTGAAAGCACCAATATGTTCTACATAAGTAATCCCCTAACGGAATAACGAGCTTCTCTTCCTCCTAGACATATCCATGATCTTGAGTGTGACTATGGCTAGGGATATCCTAAATTACTATGTGATCATTCCTCTTTTCCCCCATTTTAATATTCTTATGATTGCGGGTACATGAATCATTTCCCTCAGAAATTGTTATAATATATGGTTTCTTATTACATAAGTAGGTTTTGGTTGCTATCGGTTTTTCATGTCTATACACCGATCTTATGATAGGTTTTAGTTACATACCACTAGACGAAATCAGGAATTTTGTAACGTTGAAAAAACGTTAGTATCTATATATTTTAACGTCAAAAAAACGTTGGAAAAGTGTCGTTACTATTAGTGTTACAATATTTTATCAACGGTTCATTTCGTTACAATAAAAATTTATTAAGTAACGGTCTGATTCGTTGGAATAAATACACCAACGGTTATCTAGTCAGCAGAAGATTTATCTAATGTTATTTTGTCGTAACGGATAGCCGTTATTGTACAGATCGTAACAGTTAGACTGTAACAGTTCGGTGTAACAAATACTGTAACAACGACTTTGTGTGTAACGGTTGACTTATTGCCACCTGTCTTTCCTTGTAACAGCTACAGCAACGATTTTATTGTAACGATTGGATTTAATCGTTGCTCCGTTGATTGTAACAGATTGGATTTAAGAGTTATTTTAACGATTTAAAACCGTGATAACTTAGTGTAACGGCTGCCTTACGACACATGTCAATTGTTTTTAACGTTTAAAGTAACAGTTTCAAACGTTGATGTTTCATTGTAACATTTTGGATATAACAACTTGTAACGATTCGATTCGTAACATCTAACTGTAACGTTTACCGTCTGCCACGTGTCTATCACTTGTAACATATAGACTAACGGCTTTAGACGTTGACGATTGATTGTAACAGTAATGAATTTTCCAGGTGTGCTAATTACTAACAGATTTTATAACGTTGATTCGACTCTGGTAAAAAAAAAATCAAAAAAAAAACGTTTTTTTTCTGTTATAAATAAGCTCCCATAATTGGACCCTACAATGCAATGCAATGCAATCCATTTCTGAAGCTGCAATACAATTAGTTTCTGAAGCTGCATTGCCATTCATTTCTGAACCTGCAATACTGAATCTGAAACCCATAATTCAATCTCATTCTAGCACAAGGAATTCATTCATTCAATTATTCTGGAATTCAATCTCATTCCACAATACATAAATTCTCATTCAAGCAGCACAAGGAATTCATTCTCATTCGAGTATCATCTTTACATTGGAAGAACTGCTTAAGCCTAAAAAATACATGGTTCCTATATGGTTATAATCAAATGAGAAGGGTTGTGTTTTTCAGCAGTTTCTAAATATAAGCAAGTGTTGTTCTGCCTTATATATACCTTGGCTGAAAAAAGTTGTTATCCGCCAAAAGAAGTTGTCTATTGACATCATAGTAGCCTTAACCAACTCTTGCCATCAATTCTAGTATCCTGACAAAACAATAAACGAAACAAAAACCAAAATTAGAAACAGATCTCATAGGAGAGAAAGATTCAATCAGTAATTTGGGCATTTCGTTTTACATGATTCTGCAAACAATAAAACTAGTGACAATCAAATTGGAAAAATGTTCGCAGAAGAGATAAAAAATCATTCAGTTACATGTGCATTGTCATTCTGGATTTCATACATTTTCATTGTTGAATACCATTCAATCATAATAATTTGAACATTGACAACCTAAGTATCAAAAGTTTATATTTATTTCACAGAATTTTAACTGGCAATTCACATACACGGTTCATATGAAAAAGTCTGAAAAGTTGTAGTAAGAGTTTACTCACCATAAGAATTAGAGACGAGAATGTGTTACTTCATAGTTGTCCTACTTCCACAGCTTCGCAGGACCAACACTGTCTCATATCTTCCAACTTGTCTACATGTCCAGGTATTCTTGCACATCAACAATTCTAATTATATTTCTCTATCGATTTCCTGCAACGCAAATACAAGGGCAGGGATAAACATAATTCAAGAATCTTGATCTTAGTTACAAGTTAATCCCTCGCTTGTACAACTTTGCAAGGCCAACATGGTCTCACTTGTTCATCATTTGTCCAGCTTCATGTGTTTGCATCAATGAATCCTAAAAAAGCAAAGAGAATGGTAGTATGAATCAACCAAATTTTTCATCTAGAGGAGACCATAATAATGATAAGTAGTGCACATAACTTTAGTGTGGTAAGAGTTTACTCACCAACTGGAATTAAGTAGGTTGCTTGTCAGGCTTGCTGCATCATCAATCTCCATAAGGTAAGCATTATTTGTGCCAAGAGAAACAACGCATATGCATCGAGTATTCGGAAAAGTAATGTCTCTACAAATACTCAATGTGGTGAGTTGTTTCTTCTGCCATAAAAATGAACATCTTGATCTTTTGTTGTTGTATACCTAACCTGCAACCAAATTTTCATCAAGTGAAAGAGACCATAATAACGATAAGTAATGCAAGAAACTCTAATGGGTTATGAGTTTACTCACCGACTGGAATTAAGGAGGGTTACTGGTCTGATATTAAGCATCGATCTTCATAAGGTGAGCTTGATTTGTGCCAAAATAAACAACTCACCTACATCGGGTTTACGGAAAATTAAGATATACAGTAATATGTTTTTTCTTTACGAAAACTCGTTGCGGTGAGTTGTTTGTTCTGGCATAAAAATGAATATCTTGTTCTTTCGTTGTTGTATACCTCTCTTACAAGACCTGTTCAAGAGATCGGAATAAAATCATTTGAAGCAACTTTATTTATTCCAGCTCTTGAGCAGACTTGCAGGAACAGACAACAGTCTCTTATCTTGTTCTTCACTTCAGATGGTACTGCCACACTAACACATCTCCAACTTCAAGTATTCCAATCAATGAGTCCTCAGAAAACAATAAGAGAATGGTAGTAGGTGAGTATTTCAGTCAGGATAAAATAATGACAAGGGAAACTAATTATCATAAGAGTTTAGTCACCAATGAAATTAGAGAGGAAAACGTATTGGTTGTCAGGTTAGCTGCATCGATCTCCTTCATTTACAGCAAACCTAACGACTAATACGTATCCACTCTGAAAAATATATGGTGGTAAGTTGCACCTGTTGGAAGGATTCATGTAAAACATATATTTGAAGAGATCAAAATAGGTAAGTAAACAAACCTGAGATAGAAAAGGAAACCCGCACCTTCACATCAACAGTCTATGCGAGCACATCTTTAGATACCTCAAAACTACCACATCTCTTATCATGGTGTACACTGGTCCTGCAAGGCTATGTAAGTGGTGGCAAAAATGCATTACAAGATATGCACTTGTTAACTATGAATATCTTCCACACTTACACAGCTTCAAGTCGCATCAATGACTCCTGGCAAAACAAAGTGAAGGGTAGTAAGAATCAACCAATTTTCATCAAGGGAAAGAGATCATAATAATGATGAGTAATGCAAGAAACTCTAATGTGTTAAGAGTTTACTCACCAACTGGAAGTAAAGAGGTTACTTGTCAGGTTTGCGACATCGATCTCAATAAGGTGAGCTTGATTTGTGAAAAAATAAACAACACACCTACACAGAGTTCACGGAAAATTAAGATATACATTAATATATTTTCTCTATGAGAAATTTCTGTGGTGAGTTGTTTATTCTGGCATAAAATGCATATCTTGTTCTTTTGTTGTGGTAAACCTACAACAGCATCGTGTTCATGGGAATGGATAGAATCCTAGACGAAGGATACAACTCATATCAATGTAGGTGTATATTAATCCTGCAAGGCTCTCTAAGGGGTGGAATAAATTCATTTTGACAAAGTTAATGAATTTATTCAAACGCTGAAACAGATTTACAGGACCAATACTGTCCATATAGGAAACGTGACAACAAACCGTATACAGAACAAGAGGGAAATAGAACTCTGTGTTGGGTGTTGTATCTTTAGGCATAAAAATGAATTTCCAATGCTTTTGTGGTTGTATGTCAATCCTGCAATTCATGTTCAATAACTTGGAATCAAATCATTTATAGAAACTTCATTATTGAATAGAACGTAATAGGTGACAAAACAAACCTGCGGTTAAAAAGGAAACCTGCAGCAACATCGTGTTCATGGGAATGGCTAGAATCCTAGATGAAGGATACAACTCATATCGACGTGGGTGTATACTAATCCTGCAAGGCTCTCTAAGGGCTGGAATAAATTCATTTTGACAAAGTTAATGAATTTATTCAAACGCGTAAACAGATTTACATGCCAATATTGTCCATATAGGAACTGTAACAACAAACCGCATACAGAACAAAAGGGAAATAGATTACAATCAAACAACCACAAATGTAGAGCATCAATCTGATGAATGAGATTACAGTTGAATAAACCTTATTTGGGTTGTAATCTATTGAAAGAGATTACAACATCCAAGAGAAAAAGAATGTAAAGCATTAAACATCAGCATATAAAGAATATAGATTAGAACAAACTATTGAAAGATAATGCAAACCACTAAAAATCAGTAAACCTTAAATATGAAGCAGAAATCTATTGAAAGAAATTAAAAATGGATGCTAAGCAGTAAACAACAACAACAAAAAATAATTGAAAATATATATCTTGTTAAAATCTATTGAGATTACAACCAGTAAAAACCTAATTTTAACCTGGCGAGATTGGGGTATACCCAAATCTAAATGGACCTAGTGCTCTTGCTAAGGGGTGGTCAAAATTTTTGATTTTACTTTAATACCCTTGAACTAATTAACTGAAAATTAAACCCTAAAATTAAAAAACTCTCAGTCTTCCCTAATCTCTCTTCTCTAATCTCTCTGCTCTTCCCCTTCATATTATTCCATTTCTTCCATCAACCAAAAATCTTCAACATTGATTTTCCAAAATTGGCCGGTGAAAAGAAGACTCTAAGTGATGTCTAAACTTAAATCCATCATTGTGTTGTGTGATTTGGTTGTTATATAATTGTTATATTAGGTTAGAAATCAAAAATTATGATTTCTGTGTCTTCGGCCGGCAAGGTCGTGACATGCATATCTTGCCGACTTTTCATAATAGCCATGGCGACTGTAAATTTTTCAACATCCGACAGGGTATTTTTTGAAGACCTTGCCGTCCAATACAGCCGGTAAGGTCGTGACATGCATATCTTGCCGACTTTTCATAATAGCCATGGCGACTGTGAATTTTTTCAACAGCCGACAAGGTATTTTGTGAAGACCTTGCCGACTAATAAACAACCGACATGGTATTTTTTGAAAACCTTGCCGACTAATACATTTTTCTCAACAGTCGGCGGGGTGTTTTCAACAGCCGGCACGGTATTTTCAACAGCCGGCAAGGTATTTTTTGAAGACCTTGCCGACTTTTTTTTTCTGTCGTCTCCTGTATGTCAAAAAAAAAAGTCGGCAAGGTCTTCATCGTCGACCTTGCCGCCTTTTCATACTTTCAGAACTGAAAGTGTTGATTTATGATCTAATTTTGAGTATGATTTCATACAACATCTTTGCAATCCCCTCTTTAGAAGTGTTAAAGTAGTGTGCTTTCATTTCCGTTCCAAAAGATTTTCTCAAAACAAATTTTTTTCATCAAAAACCTTCCCAAATAAGTTTAATCAAAAGCAAAATTCCATAACTCAATTTCATAATTTGAGAAGTTTTAATCTACTTAATTAATTAACCTAATCAAAAATTTTAATGTTAATTAAACAAGGGCATATTAGCCATTTTAAAAATACAAGGTTAAGGGGTGACTTGGTTTTACTTCATAATGACCAGATTTTTTTCTTATTGGGTATACCGCAATTAATCTGGGTATACCCCAATCTCGCCAGGAATTTTAAAGGGAAAAGTACAAATCTAAAACATACCATTGACCTTCATACAGATATATTAAACAAATTGAAACCCTAAAGGAGAAAACAAACAATTTTAATAAATCTATTCATAGATGAAAGGCACAAAGAAAACACCTTGAGATTGAATGAGATTCAGTGAAAGATGGGAAAAAGGTCTGAGTTCTTCGTCTCTGTCTTTTAATAAAACATGATGAGAGCTGCAATTATTGAGTCAAATGAGGGAAATGAAATTTGAGAGAGAAATCAGATGAGGTTTCAAATTTGTGAGGGAATGGATATCAAAAAGAGTTATTAGATTGGGAAAGTGAGAGGGAAACAAAATTTGAGAGCCAAAACTTTTGGACAAGATAGAAGAGTACAATAATTGAGGAGAGATTTGCTTTTTCTCTCAAAATATCTAAGTCCAAGACGTACGGATCGAGGTAAAGTTGGTCAAATTTGTGGTCAAGTTGGTCAAATATGTAGTCAAGTTGGTCAAATATGTGGTCAAGTTGATCAAATTTGTGGTCAAACACATAATGTAAAACGAGGCACACTCAGCTTGCAAGATTACCATATACAGACCCAATGTTCTCGTCCAGGGGAGGTTTTTGATGTCAAATATCATATTGGATGGATCCTGAGTGGATTCTGCAACCTATTTTGGAACTCAGCTTGTAAGATTACCATATACAGACCCAATATTCTCGTCCAGGTGAGGTTTTTGATGTCAAATATCAGACTGGAAGGATCCTGAGTGGATTCTGCAACCTATTATGGAACTCAGCTTGCAAGATTACCATATACAGACCCAATGTTCTCGTACAAGTGAGGTTTTTGATGTCAAATATCAGATTGGATGGATCCTGAGTGGATTCTGCAACCTATTATGGAACTCAGCTTGCAAAATTACCATATACAGACCCAATGTTCTCGTCCAGGTGAGGTTTTTGATGTTAAATATCATATTGGATGGATCCTGAGTGGATTCTGCAACCTATTATGGAACTCAGCTTGTAAGATTACCATATACAGACCCAATGTTCTCGTCCAGGTGAGGTTGTGTCAAATATCAGATTGGATGGATCCGGAGTGGATTCTGCAACCTATTATGGAACTTAGCTTGTGAGATTACCATATACAGACCCAATGTTCTCGTCCAGGTGAGGTTGTGTCAAATATCAGATTGGATGGATCCTGAGTGGATTCTGCAACCTATTATGGAACTCAGCTCGCAAGATTACCATATACATACCCAATGTTCTCGTCCAGGTGAGGTTTTTTATGTCAAATATCAGATTGGATGGATCCTGAGTGGATTATGCAACCTATTATGGAACTCAACTTGCAAGAATAGGTATTGTTTTTCCTCATATTGTTGAAGCTGCTGACAGAATATGTATTAGTTTTCTTGTGGTTAATTTGTTATTCAGATGTTTTTCTTTTTCTTTGGAACAGATGGGCTTTTTTTGATACTATTATGCAGATGGTAACTGCTGACAGTTTTAAGGTGTTAAGGTGTTTGCAGGGGGTAACGGTTTTAGTATGTGTGTAATTAAGGTGTGTGTTTGCAGGGGGGTAACAGTCTAGTTTTTCCTGGTATGAAAAGTTAATTTCTCAGATGTTTGAGGGAATTACAGACTAGTTTTTTGTGTCAGGTTTTCATGTTGATCTTGTGCATGGGTTTGATTGTCATGGAACTACTTAATAATTAGGGGTCTGAACAGTGATAGTGATGGTATTTGTAAATCTGGTGAATGAAATTGCAATTTTGGTTTCTTTTTGTGTTGATTTGAATATAATGGGTTACATTTGGTATGTTGGAGATATCTTTGTGATTTCTAATGAAAGGAACAATGGTATGTTAAACTGTGGTATGTTGAAATGTATGAAAAAACGGGGGTACAACAACCTCACCCAATATTTCGGTTAGCAACATGTATGGAAAAACCCCAATATACTTTCAAGATAATCAACTAGACTCGATCTTAATAAAGTATATCAAAGAGTTCTAATATCTCTATTTCACAATGTAATCAGCAAATCAAATAGATAGAAATCCGTGAGCCTGATTATTATGTGAAATAACTTAACGGTACCAAAGACCAATGTTTAAGTGTCAATCAATGTAAATCAACAACCAAAGGTTGGATATTCTAATTAATTTATCTTAACGCACAACCTGTGGTATTTCAATTATATAACAAAATATAATGCGGAAAAGAAATAACACAGACACCATAATTTTGTTAACGAGGAAACCGCAAATGCAGAAAAACCCCGGGACCTAGTCCAGATTGAACACACACTATATTAAGCCGCTACAGACACTAGCCTACTACAAACTAACTTCGGTCTGGACTGTAGTTGAACCCCAATCAATCTCACACTGATCCAAGGTACAGTTGCGCTCCTTATGTCTCTGATCCCAGCAGTATACTACGCACTTGCTTCCCTTAGTTGATCTCACCCACAACTAAGAGTTGCTACGACCCAAAGTCGAAGACTTTAATAAACAAATCTGTATCACACAGAAAAGTCTACAACAATAGAAAAACCTGTCTCCTATAGAAATACCGACAAGTTTTTGTTCCGTCTTTTGATAAATCAAGGTGAACAGGAACCCATTGATAACCCTGACTTATATTCCCGAAGAACAGCCTAGTATTATCAATCACCTCACAATAATCTTAATCGACGCGGCGAAAGAAGATATTATGGAATCACAAATGATGAGGCGAAGATGTTTGTGACTACTTTTATATATTTCCTATCGGAGATATTAATCTCAAACCAATCATTACGATTGTATTCAACACGATAGAATCAGCAAGATCAGATCTCACAACTACGATAAAGTAGTATTGGTCTGGATTGACAATCCCAATGAAGTCTTTAAGTCGTTAACCTGGTTTTCAAGAAGAAACCTAAGGTTAAAGGAGAATCGACTCTAGCTAATACAACTAGTATCACATAGAAGGTGTGGAGATTATGTTTCCCAGTTACTAGAGTTCTCCCTTATATGGTCTTTCAAACAGGGTTTGCGATCAATGTTAGCTTGGTAACAAAGTATTCAATATTCACCGTTAGATGAAAACCTGATTAGATTCAAGTTAATATTTTTCAACCGTTGGATCGAAAACTTAGATTGTTACACACAAATGAAATGCATGATTTTAGATTTGTGTAACTGTACCCAAACATGTACATTTGTTGGTTCAACACTGCGGAATACACAAGGATTCATTCTATTTTCCATCACTATTCGCACAATGATATACAATAGACATAATCCTTGTAAACAAAAGATTTTAACCTATTTTCCATCAATAAATGACATAATAGGCTTAACTTTTGTATTGTCAAAACTTCATTCCTTCTTTTATCAATACATGCATATCGACATATGAAAGACTTAACTTTTGACAAGGTATGGGACAATCATAGTTCACGGACGCAAACACACATATCCCATAACAAATTGCAGTATATAAAACCATAAAGATTAATACTGCAAAAATCATCTTCCAAACAATTTTAGAATTTAAACCAATAAACCTAAAAACATGAAGATGAAAACGTTGGACATAGTTATGTGTAATCATAATAATGGATATTCCAAAATCTAGTAATCCTTCTCAAAAACAAGAATAAATTCTCATGAGAAGTTTCCTAGGCATCAAGACAAACTCGTAATGTACATATAAGATGATTTGTCCTTAGAGGGTAGAATCAATCTTTTTCGCACGGATTTACACCAAAATAGCTACCAAAGGCGTATAAAAAGATTATCTTAACAAAGAAGAACATACAAAATCAATAACGACCATGCACTATAGTTCACATAAGATGATTGTGAACATTCAAGAATCTCATTGCATTGCGTACTACTGCCCATTATTGAACTTACTTCTTTGTGATTCACCAACAACATTCTTGTAAAATCTACAAATTATCTTAGAATATTAGTACTCCAAGAGTCCAAGTGCCCAAGTCCAAAAGAAGTGGAATAAGTGCGACGAAATGGAGCAAAACACTCACAAACAAGAGACAGGACAAATACCAATCCTAAATCATCCGAAATCAAGGATTCTCATCTTCATTTTGAAAAGAATTCAAAGAGGAAGAGAATTCAAAAATAATGAGGTCATTCCGAGTTCGGATGAAGAATTTACGGCCAAAACAAGTTTATCGAAAATCGATGTCTACAGGCAAGTATGCATACGGGTTATCAAACGAATTTTCGTGACCTGGAGCAGTATGCAAAAGGGTATGCGTACTTTAGTCCCTGGATTTTGATTTTAAATGATGGTATGCATACTTGGTATGTGTACCATGAAGTCCAAACATCCCTAACTACTATTTTCAAACCTAAACATTAAAGAACCTTAAACACAGATCAAGTTAGGTAGAAATGAATGATAAGCAAGGTACATGGATCACTATAAGTACTCAAGAAAATAAAAACACAAATCTTGCTCAAGTTTATATACATACCTTTTTAGAAGAATCCAATTGAATTCTACATCCTTACCGAACATAATCTGTGTATCCTAATTGTTGTGCTTAACTCACTGTATACATAGCAGGGCGTTTCTTGGTGAGGATGCACTTCCAACACAATCAAGTTGTGTTGAGGTGAAAAATGTCTTGATTACCATGGCACCAAGAAAGAGTTTATTTCCAACTACTCTTACATCTTACAGTATTTAGAGAAACCCAAGGAACTGTTTTTATAAGTTTTACAAAAAACTTCCAGAGAGCACAAGAAAAATTGTGTTTCTGATTTCTTATTTTACACCTTATAAGAAACAGTTTCTGCAGATAATTTTCAGTATCGCATAGGGAAACTCTTTTGATAAAAAGAGACATCCTCATTTCTTCATAAGAAGGGACAATATTATTATCTTGGTAAGATGTATCAGGAATTGACCAATGAATTAATTCATGCTTAGAGGTGGTACACTCGGAAGACTTAGACTTAAACTCTTCTTGTAAACCATTTAGTTTGCTATAACTAGTTGGATTACACAGAAGAGGAGCGTTGCTCTCACTGATTAGTAAATCGATGTCAACCTCAACATGGCTATTATTCATCATAACTTGATTTAGCCTGTCAAGAGATTGTTGTTCATTTTGGAGATATAGATCAACATCAGAAGATAGGCTTTCAAGTTTCTTTTCAATTCCTAGAAAAACTTCAAGGGATTTTAAACCTGGTGGAGGTTTAGACAGAATTTTTTCTATGGATTTAATTAAATCAGGCATGGAAGCGACATCTGGAATTTATGGATCTGATGGTGCATTTATTAATATAGTACTTATGTCCATAGAGTCAGATCGCTACAAACACAGACTTATAAGGTCTTTGAACGTGTTTGCCTGCTCTGATACCAATTGAAAAAGCGGGGGTACAACAACCTCACCCAATATTTCGATTAGCAATCTGTATGGACAAATTCCAATATACTTTCAAGAGAATCAACTAGACTCGATCTTAATAAAGTATATCAAAGAGTTCTAATATCTCTATTTCACAATGTAATCATCAAATCAAACAAATAGAAATCAGTGAGCCTGATTATTATGTGAAATAACTTAACGGTACCAAAGACCAATATTCAAGTGTCAATCAATGTAAATCAACAACCAAAGGTTGGATATTCTAATTGGTTGATCTTAACGCACAATCTGTGATATTTCAATTATATAACAAAATATAATGCGGAAAAAAAAAAAGATAGACACCATAATTTTGTTAACGAGGAAACCGCAAATGCAGAAAAACCCCGGGACCTAGTCCAGATTGAACACACACTGTATTAAGCCTCTACAGACACTAGCCTACTACAAACTAACTTCGGTCTGGACTGTAGTTGAACCCCAATCAATCTCACACTGATCCAAGGTACAGTTGCGCTCCTTACGTATCTGATCCCAGCAGGATACTACGCACTTGATTCCCTTAGTTGATCTTACCCACAACTTAGAGTTGCTACGACCCAAAGTCGAAGACTTTAATAAACAAATCTGTATCACACAGAAAAGTCTACAACAATAGATAAATCTGTCTCCCACAGAAATACCTACAAGTTTTTGTTCCGTCTTTTGATAAATCAAGGTGAACATGAACCAATTGATAACCCAGACTTATATTTCCGAAGAACAACCTAGTATTATCAATCACCTCACAATAATCTTAATCGACGCGGCGAAAGAAGATATTGTGGAATCACAAACGATGAGACAGAGATGTTTGTGACTACTTTTATATCTTTCCTATCGGAGATATTAATATCAAGCACATCGTTACGATTGTATTCAACACGATAGAATTAGCAAGATCAGATCAAATAACTACGAGAAAGTATTATCGGTCTGGCTTCACAATCCCAATGAAGTCTTTAAGTCGTTAACCTGATTTTCAAGAAGAAACCTAAGGTTAAAGGAGATTCGACTCTAGCTAATACAACTATTATCACACATAAGGTGTGGGGATTAGGTTTCCCAGTTGCTATAGTTCTCCCTTATATGGTCTTTCAAACCAGGATTTGCAATCAATGTTAGCTTGGTAACAAAGTATTCAATATTCACCGTTAGATGAAAACCTGATTAAATTCAAGTTAATATTTTTCAACCGTTGGATCGAAAACTTAACTTGTTACACACAAATGAAATGCATGATTTTAGGTTTGTGTAATCGTACCCAAACATGTACATTTGTTGGTTCAACAATAGTTAACAAATGGTTAGCCATATGAGCACTTTCATATCAACCATATTCTTCTTCACCATAACTAGTTCAAATGACTCAAATGAACTAGTTAGAGAGTTTTTCAATTGTATAAATCTTATGTAACTACACAAGACACAATCGAAGCAAAAACGATTTGATTCACTCGAATCGGTTCATGAACTTTATATCCACGGTTTGCATTTTGCATTCCTTAGTTTTTATTAATGTAAGTTCACAAAGAAATCGTTTTTAGATATAACCAACTCAAGTTCGCAAACTTAAGTTCCCGGAAGGAGTTCTCATACTCCAGCAGAATTTCTCAGGAAGAGAACTTTGGACAGTTCGCGGACTGAGTTCGCGGACTTAGCTCACAACACTTATTCCGGTTTTCCTGATCAACAAAATACGCATACTTCGGTTCAAGGAAAAATGACTTATACATATATATGTTTCCACACAATGCTTATATCCAACAATGGTTATATAATCTAAACTCTAATTTCTATCATTGAAACATTCTTAGAGGACGTTATTATATAGTTGTTATTCACAAACTATTTTTCGTCAAAGCAATTTTCAAAGTGATTGAAACATAACATGACTTCGTCACTAGGTAAAGATGAACTTGGACAAAGCGAAAGCTTACCAACACGTATTTCGAGAAATAGGTATGCGAGATAAACTCGGCTCGAAATAGCAAATGTGTATAATCAAAGTCCGTATAGCAAAACGACTTTTTTCTCAAAATAGGAGATAGAGTAGATAGACGTTTGAGTGATAAATAAGTTCAAGTCTCCACATACCTTTTAGTCTATGAAGTTCCACAAGTTCCTTGAGTAGTTCTTCGTCTTGTATGATGATTTCCATAGAGTTCTTGAGCTCAACTACACTTACTATCCTAGTACGAGACTTAGCTATAGTAGACTAAAAATCAAGACTTATAGTTTTGATCACTAACATTGAAAAACATGATTGAGATACAAATGATGCGAGTTCGACCAAGCAATGCTCTAACAATGTATTATATGATCTATGAATTTACTAAAGCATTATCTGAATTCTATCAAGAACTAGAATCCTAGTACTAGGTAAGGGAACATATTACGAATCCTAATTCTCTCCGCTTTTCATCTAAAGTGAAAAAACTGCTTCTCAAAACTTACTACAATCTTTATTCACTAATGGTAACAATATCCTACACCCAAACACTATAAATGAGTCTAAGTTTATCAATAAAAGGTATAACAAGTTGTAGATCATCTGTCAAAGCCGTAATAACTTGACTCAAAATTGAGTCCTGTGAAACCTACATGATTCCACTGACCCGCAAAATTACTTGGTGTTGGTGGAGGCATATACATATCTAATTCTAATTTACAATGTATTCTGACCACTGACCCAAGAAACTATTTTGGCAATGAATTCATAAAGAACTAGAATCTGACTAGGCAAAGGGAAAAATTATGAACAATAGCTTCTCTTTGGTTTTCATCTAAATTGTTGAAACTGGTTGGGATTCTCATTAGAGCTACTGCTTCAATACAATGTTGATTGATTCACCCATTTACAAACAAATGGAGATATCCTATAAACAAATTGTGACATCCTACAAAAGAGTAAAATACTATGTCTGACTAAGTCTAATTATCAACTAAACCTACAAAGTACACTGAGATATTCTTAAAACATAATACAATGTACTGCAACATCCACAATTGCATATACAAATCTTCTTAATCACACTCAACAAACACAAAAACCATAAACCTAAAATCTACAATCACATATAAATTTGAAAGATATACATGTTCAAAAACACCATCAGAAATTGCATCATTCAAATTCAAAACCAATAGTTTCTAACCTCCAATTTGTAAATTTTTTAAACCCCTAAATGTTGAAAAACAATGATTCAGAGAAAAACCAATAAATGAAATACCTTAGATGATGATAATCCATATTTGGATTTCCAAGATTGTGAATCAGTGTCAAAACTTCTATGAGAGATCGATTCAACTTAAATTTAGGGTTACATCGATGAATCACAGAAAAATTGACTGATCCGTGTTGTTAATGAAGTTCTCTGCAGCTGCATCTCGATGTTTCCGAAGCTCAAATCAATGGAGTAAAATGTACGGAGAGGAAAAGGGAAATGGATGGAGAAATGTCTCAGGCTCTCAGTTGTTTTCGACATATTTATTCTCTTTTAATTTTCGCACAATTAAAAAAAAAAACGAAAAACTAATTTCATTGATTTAGTTTTGTTTTCTGATTTTCGGTAATTAAAATGAAGAGTTATAATGGAAAAAAAAATGTTGGAGAAAAAGGCCAGAATCGTTGGGAGGCTGGGTAGCCCTTGACTGTGAGATGAAATTGGGAGCTGACAGTAGTAATAGAGGCGTTAATAGTAGTAATGGAAGGTAACAATGTAACTTGGAAATTTAAGTTGAGGATAGGAAGGTAATTACCCACAACCCTCCCGAAAATCTGTCACAGATACCAATTATTGCAACGATTATCCAACGTTACAAAGTTACCAACGTCGATACGACGTTACTTAAAAAAATATCTGTTACAAAATCGGGTGTTGCAAATTCCCTGATTTCGTGTAGTGTACACTGATTTTATAACTCACGATTTGAAAAACCCCAAATTTGTTCATATATTTATGGATTTTGTCATTTACAAACTTTTGAAGAAAAATGATGACTTAGATTTAGTTTATGTATTCGAATTGTTTGGACATTTTGGTCATTTTCCAACTAGTATGTATAAATTTTAAGCACCGGTTTGTGTTGTTAATTGTTTTTGTTACGAACCAATAAACAAATATTTTAAACTAATTACTCTATTAGATATAAATATAATAATCATGTAAAATGTCAAAAGTTGTGTGTTATTTGATTGATAAACTTATATATCTTTACATTACTGATAATAAGAATAATGCTTAAGATTGTGGGTGAACACATATTTTGAAAAAACTATGTGAGCAAACACTAACTAGTAGTTTTATATATGTATAAAAGTTTTTTTTATTAATTATAATTTGAGTTACTAACAATATCATTGATTTCTACTAGTTAAGCTCACAATAATATCATGCGCCATTACAATTAGTAAAGTTTGAATATGCAACATCAGTAACATTGGGGAAAAAAAGAAAACTCACATAGTTCAGTTTGTTGGTTTCATGAGCATATATGAAAATGACAAGGTAACAAATATTGGATCTTTTGATAAGCTTTCATTTGTTTGGGTTAAGTAGTAACTAGTACATCTTACTATGTATAGTTTCTAAGAAATAAAACACTTTTGCTTTATCTTCAATTTGATAGTGCTAATACAGTAATACTTAAACATAAGATGGACGAGGAATTCACTTGACACTTTTTATACTCTTCATGGCAGTAGTAATATTATAAACATTAGCATCCGTATAATACACATGATCACACCAGGTACTTGCATCGGCCATCTCTTAACAATTAACAAGTATGAATGATTCAAATAGATTAACATGTAACACGATTGCAATTACTTGAAAGACCACACCTTTAATGATTTATATCACTATCTTCTTCCAATAATGTAACAAGTATACAAAATAATACCATACTCAAGATAGAAATAAAAATACCTTATTAAGATATAATTTCGAATAAACTTTTATAGCTTGTTGTATAGATCGGGGGATCTATCTAGGTGTTTCTTTTTGAGATTTACTTTTATAGATTGTAAACTAAGACTGATTATTTCAGTAATCTCGATCTTAGTTGAACTAAACGATACAAAGAAGTTTATATTGATTAAACAGAAGAACATTTGTAACTCAACTATATTTCTAATTAACTTGTTGATCTGGGAGATTGACAGAGCAGTTGCTGAAACAGATTAGTCCTTTACTGTTTTTGGAATACGATCCAAAGGAATTAAGAGGATTGGAGTCTTCAGGTGAAGCGACTTAAAATAATGGACTATCAAATTAATTAATTTGGAGCTCACGGATTGCGTCTTATATATTTAGAAATTGCACCTTATATATTTCGTTATTTTTAAGTTTGATTTTCTTCAAGAAGGATTTCGCAGTCACAAATTAAAACTTGTTGACATTCCATCTATCTTTGTGGTGATTTTAGTGTTTTTTTTGAAGAACATGAGTTTATAATAGTGGCATTTGTAGTTTGGTATGTCGTAGTTCAACAATCTCATATTAAATGACTTTCTTTTGTTTGGTGGCAATTCAGGAAAGTTATCACACTTACATTTGGGGATTATCACTTTTTTTCTAATTAATCGTATGCTCTCCTCTTTAACTTTTCAGTGGCGTATCAGTCTGAAACTTGTTTGTTTCTTTTTCTTTTCTAAATTATTTTGAAGAAATAAACTACTTTTTTTTTTGGATTAGTCACACAATTTCAGCTTCATTTCCGTTTTATTTTAATTATTTTTATTTTCCTCCTTATGCCATGCAAGATAAAATTTTCAAAGACCAAATAGTTGGAAATCTTCTTATGATTCAAAGTGGAAATAAATTTTATTTAGATGATATCACATAGTAAGAAAATACTTAGCGCTCATCTAGGAAATTTAAGATAGAAGCATCCCCTGTGAATTGCACAGCCACACACCCACAAAGATATAACAATTAAGCACAAGTCATTCAAGAACTCTCCCCCATTTGATGTCATCCCAAGAGAACAACATGAGTGACCTTTCTTTGAAAAAAAAGGATTTTGTCCGACATTAACAAATCACATGGATTTGTGTCCTGAATATCGACTTAAATTAATCTCAACGCCAGTTATGAACAAATAGATGATTTTAATCGGTATGACTCAACATAAAAAAATCTTATGGAGTGTATAGTGTAGTAATAACACAGAACCGTGATCACGAGTAGATCAATACTGCGAGAAAATTCTCAAAGAGTTTTTTCTATTTTTCGTTTATGAAAAACATAATAGATTTAACTTCTGAGCATATATGAAATATGAGCTCGATTCACGAAAACGTAAAGGCACATATATTTCGTAACACTTTAGAAATAATTAAACCAATAATGATTACATACTGCAAGTTCATCTTCCGAAAACTCTAAAATTTAAATAAATAAATCTAAAAACATGCAAGATGAAAATCGTTAGAAATAGCTTGTGTAATCACAATTTATGATATACCAAACCCTAGTTATCCTTATCAAAAGTAAGAATAAATTCTCACTAGAAGTTTCCTAGTAAAAATGATCAAAAAGAGTTTTACTCTGAGATTCCCAGACTATTTTCATAGTTTTTGTAGTCATCAAGTTCCTCTTCAGTAAGATCCAATCTTTTTCAACAAGTTTTATCTTCTCCTCAAGTTTCTTAGTAGAGGAGTGAAGTTCAGAGGTAAGTGCTCGAACTTGTTCTCACACAAGGTTCAACTTGAGAGATAATTCATCAAATTGATAACCTGGAAGATTGTCACAAGGTGTAGTTTCACCCTTGTCTTAACAAGAATCACTATCTGATGATTCAAACCAGATTTTCCTCGTGAGAAATTGCACAGTCCAGACTTCGTCTTCCTTGCTTGAAAAACTTGAAGAGGACATGGTTATCGCGCCCTAAATTGACTGATAGAGGGATACTTTTGTTACACCAGTTACGGAACTTAGAGATCAAATATATTAAAAAAACCAGTATTTCCTGTTTTAGCCTTTACCCTAGACATGATGTGTTTCACACACACAATGTCATAATAACATGATCATGCGGCATAAGTATTTGACATACATTGTCATGTACTTAGCTCAATGAATAAATTGAGAATACAAGAAGTGACATACAAGTTATGTCATGGATTTTTTTTAGGGACCATAGCTCAACCTTTATAGGTGATATGAATTTGACATCAATCCCATTTTAAAGTTGTTATTCTCATATAAGGGAGAGATGAGAACCAACTGGAGAGTTAATGCATATGGTAATTCCTTACACATTGTGGAGGATAATCTGGTGGCTTTCAGAAACATATTTTCTTAACCTAGGTCTTTTAGTTACATAATTAAAATTTTGAGAGACAAGAGGTGGGTTTACCTTTTATTTCCGCAATTTCTTGAAGCTGTTGATTGATCTTTGCAATTTGTGAATCATTTTGTTCAACTCTCTTGAAAAGTTCCGCCTCTTCCCTTTTTTGAGCTTTCTTCTGTTCCTGACACCATGTAGTTGTAGAAGAGTTAGAATTTGGCTTACTTTTATCCTTCTTATGATCTCAATTTTTGCATAAAGACCATTGAGATAAGCATGATGTTTTTGTTATTAGTCTGAGATTTCTCTTGTTTGAAAGAGTTGTTCAAGACTTTATAACATCGAGAGATCAGCTAATTGTTCTTATAAAAAATTCTCGGAAGGGACCGTTTCTTCTTTTTAAGAACATGAGGATCCAGTTCACGTTCCTTATTCTCAATCCTTTTAGTCCACATGTCCTTTTTTAGTTGAAATTCAGCCTTCATTGAACGAATTTCTTCACTCAAGAGGTCAATTCTAAGACACCCTTTTTAATGTGATATGGTTAGAAATGTTTGAATCATGAGTTTGTTCAATATTAACACATGTGAGAAGAGCTGCATTGGCTGATTCATCCTCTGGACAATAGTCTAAGGTTGCCATCCAAGCTTTAATTTTCTCACAATTATGTTGGGACACAAGGACATATGATGACCATACCAAGACATTCAGAACAGACTAGCGAATCTTTGTCTATTCGAACCTTTTTATCTTTATTCTTATTTGATGTTTTTTTTTTATGATTTTTCATTTTTCTCTGTCAAAGAGTTTTCTTCAACTGTTGTATAAACAGTGTCAGAGTATAATTACGTATATTCTCATCTTTTCATCAGTTTTTTCAGGACTTAGAGATTTGCCATTATTATTTCTTTCAGCATTCGAAATGTAATGATTATCTTTTTTATTGAGTTCATGACCAAAGATTTTTAACTTTCCAACTAGAGTATTTCTGGAAAGAGTTTGAAGGTTATTTCCTTCCACGGTGGCATGTTTCTTAGACTCGTATCTTGTTGCTAAAGATCGGAGAATTTTCATCACAATGTCCTTTTGGGGAATGGTCTCCCCTAATGCAAAACAAGCATTAACAATTCCAGAGACTTTTTGATTAAACTCATCAAACGATTCTTCATCAGACATACGAAGATTTTCGTAGTCAAAATTTAGGTTTCGGAGCCTAGCTTCTTTCTATGAGGTATCTCCTTCGAATACAGTTTCTAAGATATCCCAAGCATATTTAGACCTAGTGCACGAAGTCAAATGGTGCTGAAGATCTGGGATTATGAATTAGATAATAACATTTAACCCGTCAGAATTATGTTTTACATCACTTATCTAGGTATCACTATATTCTCCTAATGGTTTCACAACAGTGGTTCCGCCTCTAACATATGTCGGCGCATCGTATCCAATAACTACAAATTTCCATGTCTCAAAGTCACGGGCTTGTAAAAAGGAACGCGTAAAATTTTTCCAGTTAAGTAATTTGAGCCATCAAATGCTAGCAGTACATTTATCGAGATTGCACTATTGTCTATATAGTCAAATCGCTTCAAACACAGACTTTTATGTCTTAACATGTTTGCCCGCTCTGATACCAATTGAAAACACTGGGGGTACCAAAGTACACCACAAACGTTTTCTTAGGCAATCTGTATGGACAGACTTAAATACAATTCCGAGAGTTCAACTTAATGAATCTTAATAAAGGAATGGTATCTAGAGTTATATCTCTTTCTCTCACAATCAGAAAGTTTACAAAAACTAGTCTCTGAACCTGATTCTTGTGTGATAGTACTTGGGTGATTCCAATAATAAAATTCCCAAGTAATCAGTCAAGTCGTATCCAATAAATAAGGATGGATGTATCTAATTTGATTGATTTACGTACAACCTGTGATATTTAAATTATAAAGATAAACAATATAATGCGGAAAAGAAATAACATAAACACCAGAAGTTTTGTTGAAGAGGAAACCGCAAATGCAGAAAACCCCCGGGACCTAGTCCATATTGAACATCAAACTATATTAAGCCCCTACAGACACTAGCCTACTACCAATTAACTTCAGACCGGAATGTGGTTGAGACCGAATTAAACCCCCGCGAAAATTCAGTTACAGTCGCGCTCCTTACGCCTCTTGAATCCAAGTAGGACTCTGGCAAAATGATTCCCTTAGCTGACGTCCTTTACAGCCTTAGAGTTGCTTCAACTCAATTGAAGACTTTAAACCAATCTGCCTCCCACAGATAAGCCTATATATGTGATTTCCTTTTTGATCGTAAATAAAGGTGAGACTATACCAATAGGCAAAGTCTAGGTAACCTCAAAGTCCAAACTTATGCAACCCGAAGTGCAACCTAGATTATTATTCACCTCACAAGTATTAAACTTGTGGATTCAACAAAGTCTGAGACTAAGAGAACTTTGATATTTTTTATCTATCTTGATCAAGTGAGCAGCTCAACAATCGAACAAGATCAGATTACTCGATCTATCAAGATAAACAATAGATGGACCTGGCTTCACGAATCCCTATGAAGTCTTTTTAGTCGCTAAACCCTATAAAGATTTTTAGGAAGAGGACGACTCTAGTTTTACAACTAGGACACACCAAGAAAAGTAGTGTCGGGATTCAAATATCCCAATTGTTTGAGGTCCCCCTTTTATAGACTTTCAAAGCATAGGTTGCTTTAGGTTTAATCTAAGATAGCTTTGGAACCAAGCAAACAATATCCACTGTTAGATGAATCTTTTAATCTTACTGACATTACAAGATATATGACCTGGTTAGGATGAACCGTAACCGAACCGTGTACAAAGACCACGCTCATGAATGGTTAGTCAAACTAGCCAACTGAATTATAAGCTTGAGCATTTTCATAAATACTTAAGACTTAACTCGAGTCACAATCATGTGATCAAATATGTCTATAGTGTCATTAGAGATTATTCAAATGCTAATTATCTCGGAGAAATAATTTTATGTGCATATGAATTTAATCGACATGGTAAGTAGATGTACAAGGTTCAAATACACAACCTGTTTGTGAACAATTAAGTCAAAATACGTGTACTGGTATGTATACCTTATAACATGACTGAGTTCCGGAGTTCACAGAACTTTTTTGGTACATGTACTGGTATGGATACCTTAAGACAATAACCAGTTCCGGAGTTTACTCTGTGTACCGGTATGGATACCAAACCGGTTCTGGGACCAACAGTTCTTTTCTAGTACACGTACTGGTTCGCGTACCGATCCGGGTTCACGGGTTCACAAAATTTTTAAGGTGTGCATATGGATATCTGTACCAAAAACCTGTTTGTCGACAAATAGCTACTCCGTTACGTGTACTGAGTACATGTATTATGGCTTCAGACCTATACCAGTTTTCTCTCAGTTTGTAAGACTGATATATACTGTCTTGTATCCGAATTTTCAGTAGTTATATATTTCTCTTTAGATTAATTTGAAACATTCCCAAATAACATCAATGACACGTATCAGTGTTCCAGGCTATTTTCGTATGATAATTCTTGAATCACTATTTATATTGCGAACAATAAATTGTTTTTAACTGAAATTCATCAAGTATGAACAATCTTTCATTAAGCTTAGTCATATATATTTTAAGAAGTTTAGTTCTGGAAATTCTTGATATGCTTACAATAGTCTAATTAGTTACGCGACATCGTCTTATAGATAGAAAGATGAATATAACTTGAGATATAGGTGGTTCAGTCTTCACTTACCTTTTGTTGAAAGAAGTTCTCCAAAAACTTCGGTTGATCTTCGCTTTCAAACGGTAGAACGCAATGATGACTGTCGTGATGTTTGTTTCTCAACTACATCTTCTATCCTAATATGAGACCTAACTAATTATAGATTAGAATCAAGATATAGTTTTGTCAACTAAATTTTACAACAAGCTTGAGATAGCAAAACTTGTGAGTTCGACCGAGCAATGCTCTAACATACACCATTTGATAATGTGTTTACAAAAAATATACCCGTTTTTTTTCTTCCATATTTCTAAATATACCCGATTTGATAATTTCGTCTGTTTTTTTGAATAAAACGTCTACGTCCGTTAAAATTCCAACTCGGGACGAGTTGAACAGAGTTATATACAACGGAAAAATACCTGAAAAAACCCTGTTGGATGAGATCACGAAGAAACACCAGTTATTCGACGAAGAAATCTCAAATCTGACAATTGGAAAACCTAATTAAACCAATCCAAGTTTAATACATACATAAGATGAATTAAAATGAACCCACTATCCCAAATTGAAAAAAAAAATCAAACTAGGATTTACAAATTTGATTAATTATTCGTTAAATATGGAATTCAAGATGAGAAAAAAGCATGTCCTAATGGAATCATAGAACACTACACAGAGAGAGATCATGTAACCATCACTAGACAGAAAAACTAATTATTGTTGTTGTTCTTGACAGCACCAAGAGCAAATGAAATAAACACATCAAACAAAGAATGTAACGCACAAACAAAGATATGGTCGGATTAGTGAGTGAGAAGGACCAGACATATTGATGATGTATCAACCGCCAACATAAAAGATGTAGAACAAAAGATAAAACAAGACGGCATCCCGCAAAAGCAGTTTCTGCTGTTACTTATGTTGTTGGATTCAAATAGCTCAACAGAACCCATTTCAACAACCAATCTTCCTTAACTTGCTTGATGTTTTTCTTCACATAAAAGTTCATTTAAAATCAGTTGCAACCACATTAGTTTGCCATTGATGTCTGCCTTTTTTAAACACACAATCCCCATCTTAATTCTTCCGTACAATTCACAGAATCTTAGGCGATTTTGAGAAATAAACACACAAAAGAGGGAAGAAATGAACCGAAATCGAACCCTAATTTCTTCATGCCCTTTAAATTTTAAGGGTAAACAGGTAACTTTAAAATTTGGATAAACCTTCATCGTTGATTAAAATGATAAATTGTACAGTTAAATATCATTATCGAGGGTTTAACGGTTTTTATGGATGGTGGGTGTATTTTAGAAATATTGAAGAAAAAAAACGGGTGTATTTTTGTAAACGCATTATTAGATGGGTGTATATTAAAATACTTTCCTTAGTACTACACATTCCACACTTCATAAGAAATAAGTCTAGCTGACATATTTGATATGTTAATAGTTCAGATACCACTCCAAAAATTACTTTTCAGAAAATAAAAAAAATCAGAAATTAGTTTTGATACATCATTTCAGAATGATTTCTAGACGCAAAAATGTTCTTAATTTTTTTCTCAAACAAAAATATTTTGTTTCACACTTTTGCTTCTGCAATTTAGGCTATAGCCGAGCAATGGACATTTTTTTTCTTCTTAAAATGCTAGGTTGTAGGAACCTTGGATCTGCAAAATGTTATCCCAAAATCAGCCAAAAGCAAACGGCAGTTTCCTCAAAACTTAAAGAGGATCCCTTGTCCTAAAATTGCAAATTTCATTCTAGTTGTCCGAGACTCCCTGGTGCAGTCAAATGGTGCGCTGTACAATTCCCAACTAGGATCTACGAAAAATGACGGACGGACGGACCGACGGAGCATTGGACCGGTGGCTTATATACTTATAAATTCTTCCAAGTGGGACCCAATTCCATCACAGACTCGTCTCCTCTGCGACTCTGTGTATTACTCTCTGTAATCTGTACACTCGCCTTTCTCTCTTTTAACTTTACTTTACTCTCCTCTTTCACACCGAAAAGATCATCAACATTTGCTCAAGGACACAGGTAAACTCAAACACCACTATCTCATTTCATCTTTTGAATCAAAATTGATGGGTTTTCAGGTTTAAGGGGTTTATTGATTTCTCCATTAATGATATTTCACTCTCTAAAATGAACTCCATTTATCACAACTCTGGTACCAAAATACTAGAGGGTCTTTAGGATACTGAAAGGAAGATCAAAAGCCCCCATTTTGATTCTTGTGTTCTTGAGTACATAGAAGAAAAAAAGCCCCTTTTTTTTGTCCTCAAACTCAGGGTTTAAGGTTTCATATCTTTAAAATGTTGATTAAAATTAAATTTAGGGGTGATTATGTCACAATTTGATGTTATTTTTGATACTCCTATTTACAGAAATAGATCAAAATGATGAAATTTGCCAAGCATGTATATGGGGAATGTAAAGAAACAGTTCTGGGTGGACAAACTGCTTTTGGCTACGCTGCAGGATTATACATTGGGTCTTTTTACAGCAGGACTAGAAAACTGGTATGAATTTCCATTTCTCAGTTCCTTACGGTTTCTTCGGGGCATTACAATATTTAATAAATCTATGTAAGATTGTAGCTTTGAGCCTTAGAATGTACTCCTTGCCAATTAGCAGCATACACATATTTTTCTTGTCATCGACATAGATGTGTTAGCCTAGTGTTATTAGTCAGTACCTTAATCCAGGTTAACCAATTTTGGGTTCTTAAAATATAGAACATCCAAATCCAAGCTTCTGTAAATTACATGTCGTGCCCCTTCTCTAAGGCTATGCCACACTTTGTCAAGCCAATTTAGCTCGAAAAACGGTCTGCATAAGCATATGTGCTAGTTCTTAAGTAAAGCTAAGAGCCTGAATGAGAATTGTCCTTGTAAGCATATTTTTCATTTGCAACAATGATCTCCTTATCAGTTTGATAGATTTGCTAGTTATGCTTTATGTCTAAAACATTTGAAATCATCCTCAAAGCAAGAAGGTTACAAGGTATGGAAGAGTACTAATCAGGAGATATGACGTGTATATGAAGATGTGTCATTTAAAGAAAATCCTTGAATCATCTGCTTCTCTTGCTAGATTGCCTTATGGTTCACCCCCCATCCATTATGAATAGAGACTACAAATGGTGCCATTACTATATTCCATACATCATCCCCCGAATAATAGTAAAATAATCTCAAAAAATTTCGGCTAGTTTTTAATAATACGTGTTCCTTTTTATCAGATCAAAAAGACATACGAGGTCGAGCCCGAGTTGGTAGAGCTACAGAGGGTATATTATTCTAACTTGAGCTCTTAATTGTACGGTACTTCTTCTTTGTTTTCTGTTTCTTGATCATTCTGAAAAGTGCCACTCTAGATTAGGATTTGCGGCTTGCAGCTTCGCATCATATCCCCATCCATGTTTGGATGTGTTTAATTTATCTCTTGTCTGTGCTTCAATTTGCTTTTCACATGAAATTTTTGATGTGATGTCCTGGTTAACACACATTGTTGACAGCAATTGACTAAACATGTCGGAGAGGGTTAATTCTCACCCCCTCGAATTAGTATTAATCAAAAGTGCTCCAGAACCTAGCATGATTGTGTAGTTGGCCGTTCCTTTTATCCACTGTCTCCAATGCCAACACCATAAGGTTCACATTAGGGGAAGCGTTGATATTCTAAAGCAAACTTCCATAGGGTTGCATCTTTTATAGAAGATGACCTATGCTGCATTCCCATGCTTTAGGGCTCACATGGTGGAGGGAAGGTTTTCAGGGAGGAAGTAGTGGTATACTCCTGACAATCTGGATGTTATATCATGTTCGGAAAACTTAATCATGCTTAGCCTTTTTAAGTTTTTAACCCATATGGTCGTACCCTATCACTGAATGTTGGAAATAACTGTGGAAACCTTGGAATGGCTACTCAACATAGATGGTGAATAATCTTCCTCCGCTAGACAACAAAAATCAGCCATTACATATGGCAGAGCAGCTAATAGAGGTTGGTAGAAACTGCCTCCGAAGCAAATTGTGAAACAGCACATCATCCCTTATGAATAAGAACAGTATATGTTAGCTGTAGTTTTCCGAAAATATCCACATATTATGCAATGAATGTTTTTTGTTGTCCCCTCCATTGTATATAAGTAATGAATGATTGATGCAATATTTTAGATAACTAATTAACAATGCGTTTTTCCCTTTCTCTTGTAGGACCTCAAAGATAAGGTGGAAAATTTAGAGAATAATATTGGAAGTGTGTACAAGGGATTGGAGAAACATGGTGAAACTCTGGGCAGATACTTTGAAACTGAAACTTAGTAGTGCTTTTGTCTTAGGGGTAGGATGCAGCAGGAAACAAAGGTCTAAAGTCTGTTTTGGCAACATTGCTAGTAGGGGGTACCAAATTAAGTGGGGGTGTACCAAAACTATAATAAAACAAAACACATTTTCATATAGGACAAAACAGTTTTTGCCTTGGCTTGGTACACCCTCACTAAACCTGAGGATGAATTACTGTATAAGAAACTCATCGTGCTTTCTATTTGAAACTAGTGTTTTTGTACATATGCCGTGATCGGTTAATACCTGGGAATGGAAAATCAAGAAACTGGACTTGTTTACAACAATAATAGATAATTTTCAGATGTCGTATGAGAGTCGATATATACTGCATAATCTTGTGTGTTCCCAAATTGTCATCGGGTAGCCATTGAAGAAGCCCGCACAAGAATTTTGTTCGTTGGAGCAGCAGCCCTCTAATCAACTAGGACTACTATTTTAGAGCGTGAAGCTTGACTTACTTTCTGGACTCGTGAAAACGCAAACGCAACCAAAGCTCAAATATTTAAACAAGGTCCCTAAACCAAACCTGGGCCGCCTTTACATGTAGCGTTCATTTCCCTCCCATTCTCACACACTCGACTCTCCCAAACTCTCTAGGTTTCCTCTCTCTTACTTTCCCCTCTTTGTTTCTTCTTTACAACAAACTGCTCAGCTCAGAACAGATCGTTTGGTGGAAGAGGAGGCAGCACTCGTCGACAGAGCTGGTAAACACACAAATACATCTTTCTCTTCTCAAATTTATGGATTAACCGCAAGTTGGTTTTGCTTTTTCAGCTTTGTATTCTTAAAGTATTCTTTCAATCTAAATTTTAGTTAGGTTTTAGGGTTCTGACTTCTGAGTGAAGTTGAACGAGTGATCAATTTGTGATTGAACTTTTTGGTTCATTTGCAGGTTAGAGTAGACTTCCAGTATGGCTAGGCTTGTAAAGAAATTTATGGGGAAAATGGAAGAATATGATAAGGTTCTTCGTGTACTTGGTAGCCTCTGGTTTCATGGTGTGTTTTGTGGT
This sequence comes from Papaver somniferum, assembly GCF_003573695.1. NCBI lineage: Eukaryota > Viridiplantae > Streptophyta > Magnoliopsida > Ranunculales > Papaveraceae > Papaver > Papaver somniferum. Next base: position 61,570,269 of record NC_039360.1, on the reverse strand, counting down.
TGCTGAGCAAAATCGTCTGGTATTTCTCTCTCTCTCTCAACGCATCATATTGATATGTTGTCGGAATCTGAATTGTCTTATAGAAGTACTAGTTTCTTGTGAGAGTGGTGGTCTCTCTCAACAGATCAACAAAGAAAACCAATTCATTTTTAATTCTTATAACACCATCAATATCAGTGATTGCTAGTTGTTGTTAGCCATCTTTTAGTTAAAAGGAGTTGCGTCGTACTAAAACATGGTCCATTGATTGCTGCTCCATGTAGACCGTAACAACAACGTTAGGCATTATCCACCAGCCTTTCCACCCAACATAATTACTCCTGGTTTTCTTGTTTTTAGATGAAACTCACTTGACTTGCTGATTGTCTGTCAGTTAAGTGAAACTTATTGAACTGAAACTTTTCTGTCACCTATGATGGGTGGTTCCGTAGTCCATGTTCTCCACTCTGACCCTCAAGCTCCATCGTTTGGTGGGTTACCTCCCTATTGCTACCTTATATGTATTATCTCAATTCTGTATTTGTTAGGTGTTACATCCTAAAACTTCAATATGTTATTTCAGGAAAGGAGACTCATGAAATGCAGGAAACAAGGGTATTTAACTCCTACCTCTCCTACTACCTTTTCATTTTTTTTCTCCTTGCTGAAATGATCATGTCAACCCCTGATCAATTTCTCCTCTTGAGAAGCATGAAGCATTTATCTTAATTTCAGTATTATTTGTATGTACATTTGTTTGCGTGACCTTACAAGGCCGCAACATCTTGGGTTGGATCAAAATCCAACAAATAGTGGTATAAGATCCTTATTTTCTGTCGAATCAGTGTAAAGCATGAGGAAGAGGGTTAAATCCCTTGAAGCTTCTAAAGGCTAAAGAGAGGCAACTCCCTTAACTACTCTACTAAATGCATATTTAGTTCTCAATTTCACATGAAACCCTTTAGCAATATGGCCAAGTTTCAAACTTCTGCAACTCTAAACATTTGTTTTATCATTCATTTCTATGAATGTGTTATGTATTACTGCCTTCCATAGGTAATTTTCTCGGGATCTTCTCTGCGAGACCTTCTCAGCGTCCTCTTGATGACTCTTCTCTGCGAGACCTTCTCAGCGTCCTCTTGATGACTTGTGTCATTCTTCTTATCCGATAGTAATCTTTTTAGTGTAATGATGTCGAATTGTTATGTTTTGGCCAACCCCATGCATGTTTGAAATTTGAATGACATCCTGTCAAGATGTTGTAATCACTTGGAGACACTTCGATTATTGATATCATAATATGAGTAGATAGAAAATATCATCAAGAAGTTATCACATATTATAATGTCGTCTACCTAGTTATCTTGTCGTTGATTATTGTTGATGCACTGGCTAACTTTTCCTTTCACCCCCTTTCTTTTGTAGGATACTGCTGACGAGGTTTTTAGTCAGTTAAGTACTGTTCTTCAGCAAGCGGAGTTAGCAAGGAAAGACAGGGAAAAAATTGTTGCATTTCTTAAGGACATCCCAGCTGCGGTTCACACTTTTGAAAAGTGAAGAATATGAAGAATATGTCATGTGCTGAATTAATGTCTAAAAAATTTATTAAGTAGAGCTATCTTTGTCAGTGTTTTCATCCTCCTACTTGGTCCAGTGTTCCAACATAAATCTACACTACTGATAATATTAGGTGGTTTATTTTCTTTACTTTTGTAAATTTTCACTTCCTATTTTTATTTTTTTTAGACATAGGCCCGTCCTGCCCCTGGCAGCGTAGCCACCGGCTTCCTCCCCACTGAGCACTTCTTCCCTTTAGAATAGAAATCTGCAGTATCTGTACCCCCTAATGACCAGTCCTTTATTTTAACCACAATTTGTTGACATCATTAACTGCCAAAAGCTTGGTATTGGTAACCCTCCACCAAATTTAGTCCTTGTTTCTTCATTAATTTATTTGGCTGGTCTGCTCTCTAGTCTAGGTAATTGGGGAATGAAAAGATATTGGCATTGCCATTGACACTGGTTCTTTCCAATCAAGTAGTACATTTTTGAAAAGACGTGAGCCTGAGACTATAATAGGAGACGGACAACTCACAGAGCCGTGATGAATGAAGACGTTCTCTCTCGAATCTGCTGCCTTGAACTTCCCCATTTCCTCTCTGTTTCTACTTTCTGCTCTGATATCTCAAATCACAGGTAAACTCAAACACCACCATCTCATTTCATCTTTTGAATCACTTAATGGATTTTCTGGTTTAATGGATTTATTCATTTTTTTCCATTAATGGTTTTCTTGATGAAAAGAGATGAATTTGATGCTAAAACTAGGGTTTATTGATGGTACTAATGAATCAGTGTCTTCTTATAGCCGATCCAAAAAAAAATCAGTGTCTTCTTATACTAGTAGTAGCAGTATTAGACATATTGGGTCTTCATCAAAGACTTTACATTTCTTTGGGAGAAACATTTCTGGTGGTGATACACAGAATGTACATGCAAATTCTGATGATAAAACAAATATTTGATGGTTTTAAGTTTCATATCGTCTAATAAAATGAAATTTCAATTTTTGACTCTTTACTGTCTATCCATTGTGCTAGGAACAATTTTGTATTCATTCACTAAGTTTGAATTTGCAGGAACAGCTTTCAGTCTCCTCAGGCTGTTACTCGGATTTTCAAATCCTAGATGGAAAGTGGTAATTTTTATATTTTTTTTCTTGAGAATTAGTTACTCTCTAAGTAATTGTTTTTGTAAATTTTCAATATCTTCAAAAAGGAGGATTGAACAGGATGGGTTGAAATTGTTTTAGTTATTCCTTCATTGCTTCTTCCAGTTCAAAATCAGCATGTAGTTAACGAGGATAATCATTTCTCTCGTATTTCAGTGTAGGTCCTGATAAATGGTAGACCAATCAACCCGTTTCCTGTACTAGGACTATTTCTGTTTTACAGTTTCTGGTTTAAACATACTTAAAAGTTGCTATATTTGTATTTGGTGATTGCTGGCTTTCGTAGGGGATGGAAGGTCTACGTGGTTGGAATTGAATGTAAGAATTCGCAGAATGCAAAATTTAGTTTGGCCATTGTTGTAGCATAACAATGGATATATTCATTTTTTCAACGGTTTAACCATAACACATTGAGAAAAGGCATGTACATACACACGTAATGGTTAGTTCTAAAGTTTCTAAATTGTTGCCATTGTGTACTTGTATATATAGATACAGAAGACCAGATGCTCCGAGGATGAAAGTGATTGGGGTTTGATGACTTTGTGCAGTTAAAGGGATTTAAAGATCTTAGAAATGGGTATATACCGGAATGATGATTGCATTATTGAATGTTCAATCTCAGCACAAGACTGTATCGACTATCGAGGTTGGTAGCTTCTAAGCCAAAATAAATATGATCCAATTTAATTTCGATGCATATAAGAAGAATAAATGTATTGTTGCATTTGTGATTCAGGAGTTGGTAACGGAATCCATTGAGAGGGATTCAGCTTTTATCTGTGCATTTTGCCAAACCTCCCATGTACAGTGGTACGTTGTTTTTTTTTTTGTGGCTGACGTTGAATATTGTTTATGCTACAGCAACATAGGAAGCTTAAATTTTGTTAACCGTAATGTTCATCTCTGCCTTGTCAATTGAGAAAAAAGGTTTCTTTGCATTCTGTAAGTATTGATTCTTAGCTAAATAATATCCTCTCTTTTACTAATTGATTTTCCATGTTTCTGTATGGAAGCGTACATTCAGAGTTCTGGATACATTTTGCGAAAGGAAAGGAAGTAGAAGAGGATGAGGTATCTGGACCAGATGTGGTACATGTTCACCAAAAATGTATAGAGTTCTAAATTTTTTTAAGTTCGTTTCTTGTTTTATTGTATTTTATTTTTGAATTTCATCTTTTCAACCCGAGTAGGTTATATATTCATATTTGGGGATATTCTAGGCGCCTAGACTGTATTATGCTGGTGAGACTGTTATGAACTTGGAGATGGAGCTGGCTAGGAGTTCTAACGTCAAATGTAGCTGTTGTGGGTTAAAGGGTTCAGCTCTTGGATGCTTTAAACACTCCTACAAGAATACATATCATGTTCCTTGTGCATTTGATACTTCTGATTGCCGGTGGGATGATGTAAGCTACAGCTTTATATTGATTAGTGCGCCAATTTTTTCCTTCTCATGTAATTAAACTTCCACATCTACTATTTCTCCTAGGTGTGAAGCTAACTTTTTTTGTGTGACATTGTCTGGTAATAGGAAGGTCATCTATTGTTATGTCCAAGCCATTCTGGTATGAAGTTTTCACATGAGAAAACCAAGACGGGAAATAAGCTAGCAAAGGACAATTCTTCAGCTGTTCAAAGGTACATCTTTAAGCCTTCTCAACTAAATTGTCAGAGCATTGTCATCTACATGATTTAGCTCGGCATCCTCTATAACCGTTAGTTCTATCTCCAAAGCTCCATGAATAATTTTCAGCGTCATTAATAAAATCCCCTCTATTATAAAATCTTATATTATGATCAGTAGTAGAAGAACGAAGGTTTAAGATTCAAAATAAGCAAATTATGGGGATTGGATTGGTGATCCCATTCCTCTGAACTTTAAGGAAGGAGTAGATTTCTAGATTTTTTTTTGCAAATTTTCATTTCTTCCTTTTAGAATAGAAATCTGTACCCCTAATGACAAGTGCTTTGTTTTTAACATTTAATCTACTCAAAGTGGTTCTACAAGGAAACAAGTGTATAGAAAGAAAGATGCTTAATCAGTCCTACAAATGAATTGCTATCGCAGACTGTAATTCTGTAAATTGAAAATGTCGTCCCCATGGTTGCAGTTATTTGTAGTTCTACCAGTGTTTTTTCGCTCTTCTCGTATCGCCTTTCATATCTACATTCGATTTTGTTTCAGGAGAAAAGGCTAAAAGATATGGAGACTACACATGAGGTATTTCGATTTCTATCTCCTACTTATAAGCTTTTCCATGCAGTTTAAAAGGATTTTTTTTTTGTTTTTTATATTGACCTTTATCTTGCACATTTCCTGTGTATCCAAATTGCTTCAGTATCCTCTCCAGGCAATGTTGGAGTTGTTTGTGAATACTCTCATGATATTCTCTAGATTAAGACATGTATATTATACTTAAAACAGATCACGACATTTTCTTATGCAGCATTCCATCCAGAAGATTGGATCTCCTTTCCCCCTTTCTCTTGTAGGTGTATGTTCAGATGCTAAAGAGAAATGCAGGGGAAACTGCCTTAGAAGCTGAAAGATGGGCAGACTTGGATAAGGAGATTGCAGCAATTAGGATTTCGCTGGACACAATTTCCTCGGCAGCTTTTATTAATGGTTCATACATAACACAATTTCCTCGGCAGCTTTTGTTAATGGTTCATACTTGCACATATAACCCATCAGAGATTGATCACCGAAAAGTTAAAACACAATCAACCTAGTTTCTCTGCTGTACTTAATAATTCCTGAATTCTAATATGCATGCATTAAAAGTTTGAATCACAGTTTGCTCGTGCATGACCACAGTGCTGAGTTTACAGTGTTATGTGGTCTGCTGAGCGTTCTCATGTGTAGCTTTCCATTGCAAGTGTCCAATCCAAATATACATATGCATACATTAAACCGCATGTTAATGTGTTACATATGCTACTCTGTAATTTGTATGTTGCTCACCTAATCAGTCAGATCGACAAATTGGGAATGCAACATGATTTTTGGTAGTTGTTGCTTTTAGGTAGCTTTACCATTGAGGTCTGTCTGGTTATTCCTCCTTTTTCTGGTGGCATGTTCTTTCCTCCCTTTTAGTCAGGTAGCTGGTGGGCACAATTTATTGTCAGTTTTTTTTTTTTTTAATAGGAAAGAAGGATTGATTGATAATAAAATTCAAAGAGTACAATTGTTCTTGTCCTGTTGAATCAGGACTTTAGCCCACTCTGGGGTATTATTATGCCAATTAAAACAAAGAGAATGTGATCTTGCAAATTTTGCTAGAGAGTCCGCCAAATGATTAGCGTCTCTATGCACATATTTGCACCTCCATTCTACGAAAGAACCAAGTAAGCAAATAGTGTCTTTGACTACATTTTGCGTAGTCCACTTCACTGGATCCAGCCTTCCATTTGCAGCTGTTATTACGTTTTGACAATCACCTTCCAGGTGAATCTTTTCCCAGCCTTTTTGCTTCACCCATATAACTGCCTCCAAAAGTTCATGAGCCTCAGCTTGCTCCGGATCTATTGCACTACATGCTCCTCCTCGCAGTCCATTGCTATTGCCTGCAACATCTCTAGAAATTAGTCCCCAACCTGACAACGTATTTTTATCAATATGGGAAGCATCAAAGTTAATCTTGAAAACCCCATTGTCAGGGGGTTTCCATGTGTGTACAGATTGTGTAACTGATACACTAACAGTTGCACTTAAACTCTTAGCCTTGTTCCATTCTTCTACCTGCATCATAATGTTATTAGAAATCTCAGTGATATTAATGGATTTATTATCAAAAACCTTTGTGCATCTTGCCTTCCAAATAATCCACAAAGTGAAACAAGCTAGTTTATACATTGTGTAATCATTTGGAATTGGATTAGTAGTTACTGTGAAAAAATTACAAATCCAGTCATAAATATGTAGGGATTGAAAAATGGCAGGAAAGCTACTATGCACAGAGCTCCAAATATTATAGATAGCTGGGCAATCACAAAACAGATGAAGAGGGGTTTCTTCAGCACCATTACACAAAGAACATAAATTATCTTGGTATCTAGTACAAACTGATAATCTAGATTTAGTGGGGAGGCACTTGTGCAAGAATTTCCACATAAAGGATGTGTTTTTGGTGGAAGTTTTTGCTTCCAAAAAGCTTTCCGGTTTATAGCAATGTTGTTTCTGGAAGGTTTTATTCTCAACTAGTTATCCAAGATAACCTTATAAGCAGACTTAACAGTGAAGTTGCCATTACTAGATGGTTCCCATCTAATTTTATCATGACCCAGCAAAGGAATTCTAATATTTGTGATTTCTTTCACTGTATTATCATCAAATAATACAGATAAAGTGTCCATTTTCCATTCTTTGGTATCATGGTCAATTAACTGGCTAACAAAAGTCATACCTGAAGAGCTCATACTGGAATTGGGAGGTTTGTGCATGTTTGGAATCCAGTTGGATTTTCATATATGAACACCAGTACCATCACCAATTTCCCAAACATAATGTTTTTTAACTATGTTCAAACTTGTGCATATTCCTTGCCAAATCCAAGATCCTTGATTACCTATACCATCACTCAAAAGATTTAGATTAGCAAAATATTTCTCTCTAAGAATAATAGCCCATTGATCATCAGAGGAGTTTAACAATCTCCAGGCTAATTTGGTAAGCAAAGCAAGGTTAAGAACATCAATTTTCCTAATGTTGAGACCTCCTAGTTCTTTTGGTAAAGAGATATCATACCAACTTTTAGTGTAGAAACCTTTTCCACCTTATTTTTTTCCCCACCAAAAAATCATTTGAATTCTATCCATTTTATCAGTGAGCTCTTTAGACATGGGGAACACAACAAGATGATGATTGGCAAGACCTAGAACAAATTGATTGATGACAACTCTTCCTGGTGGGGATATAAAAATGGTTTGCCACATATCCAGTCTACCACTGTAGTTCTCTAGAAGGTGAGCAAAAGTGTCATATTTCCTTTTTTGGAGCAATAAAGGGACTCCTAAATATTTCTCTTGCAGGGACATTCTTCTAATTATCAAAATGTTGGAAATCTCATTTTTAACATGAGTTGGGACCTTTTTACTAAAAGCCATAGCTGACTTATCAAAATTAACAGCTTGGCCAGAGAATTTGCTAAACTCTTCAATGATGGTAGCTAAGTTTCTAGCATCTTTAGTCCTGGCTTTTATGAAAATCAAACAATCATCTGCAAAGAATAAGTGAGAAATAAGAGGAAAATTCTTAGTAGCTTTAAAACCATGAATCAAATTATTTTGCTCAGCATGATTTAGGCTTCTAGATAGAGACTACATACAAAGTATAAACAAATAAGGGGATAAGGGGTCTCCCTGCCTAAGACCCCTTTGAGGATAATACACCTTACCTGGAGAACCATTGAGAAGAATAGATGTTGAAAATGTAGTAACACACTGCTTAATCATGTCACACCAATCATTAGAGAAACCTAGTTTTTTAAAACTAGCAATGAGAAAGCTCCATTCTACCCTGTCAAAAGCCTTGGACATATCTAGTTTTATTGCCACACACCCATCAGTTGCTTTAGTCTTTTTCATATTATGAATTAGTTCATGAACAATTATGATATTATCATGTATCAATCTACCAGATAGAAAAGTTGTTTGTGTAGGAGAAATAATTTTATGCAAGATTATTTTTAATCTAGAAGCAAAAAATTTAGAAATGATCTTATAAGAACCATTGCAAAGGCTAATGGGTCTAAAATCAACAGCATTTTTGGGACTTTTATTTTTTGGTATCAAAGTAGTGAAATTATAGTTGAGTTGTTTTAGCAGGTGGTGACTATGCAAGAAAGCTTTCACCATTTTGATAACATCAGGGCCAACTGTTTCCCACATTAGCTGGTAAAATCCTGGTGGGAAACCATCTGGCCCTGGTGTTGTCCATGGTTTCATATCAAAGACAACTTTCTTGATTTCATCATCATCTGGAATGGCAATTAACATAGCATTATCAGCATTAGTTACACTACCAGAAACATTCTTAAGAAATTCATTTGGATCAGGGGGAGAAGTAGTCTTACTCATACTGCTAAAGTGGTTAAGCAGTTCAGCTTCAATATCTTCTTTGCTGTCAAGCCGAATTCCCAGATTGTTTTGTAGAGAGTCTATCTGAGTCCTTTGTCTCCTGTAATTAGCTCTATGATGGAAATAAGCAGTATTTCTGTCAGCCTAAAGTAAAGCTTCATCTTTGTTTTTTTGTCTCCAAAAATCAGACTCAATGTCATACCAGTATTTAAATTTATTGTCAGCTCGCATGGTCCTTTTGTACATTTTATTGTCCAAGTAAGGGTTAATATGCAGCAGATCACTGCTATGGTAATCTGCTTATAACAACAGATTTATTACTGTCATGTTCTCAACATCTGAGTCACATATTCATTTTTTTCAATCAGATAATTGAGCGGTAAAACAACACCGAATGTGATGGGCTAGTTTAGGAAATTCAAGTTTTAGTTTGCTCGGAAAGAATTCTAACTTGAGAAAGTTTCCTCTGGTATAAATAGGCGTCATGTTCTTTTTCTATTCTCACAAGGAAGAACCCTAAATTTCTAAGGAACGTATGATTCTTCTGGATATCAACAATGAGTTCTTGTTTAAAAAAGCTTATTGTAAATCGTGGTGATGGTTTACCGGTAGAGATATTGTACGAGATCTTTTATCGTCTTTCATCTTTAGAACCCGTGTATAAATTCAGGTGCGTTTCTAAGCTATGGAATTCTCTTTTATCTGAACCATCTTTCATGAACAAGATATTCAACATTAGAACCCGTGCTCAATATGGACTAGGTCCCGGGGTTTTTCTGCATTTGCGGTTTCCTCGTTAACAAAATTCCGGTGTCTGTGTTATTTCTTTTCCGCATTATATTTTATTATATAATTGAAATATCACAGGTTGTGCGTAAAGATCAATTAATTAGAATATTCAACCTTTGGTTGTTGATTTACATTGATTGACACTTGAACATTGGTCTTTGGTACCGTTCAAGTAATTCTTCTTATATTCAATCAGGCTCGCAGATTTCTATTTGCTGATTGCGGATTGAATTAAGAGTTAGAGATATTAAACTCTTGTGGTATACTTTAATCTAGATTGAGTCTGACTGTCTAGTTTATTCTCTAAAAAGTGTATTGGAGTAAGTCCTCTCAGATTTCCAAACGAATTGTTGGGTGTGGTTGTTAGACCCCGCATTTTCACATACTTCTACATACAAGCATATCATCATTCGACTCCGCCTGATATTTGGCCATAATAAAAACATGGTACGCCGAAAGTCGAGTTATAGATCTCTTTCCCGTAAGGGTGGAACCCGAAACCTTTTGGTGGAAGATATATAAGAAATATATGCGAGCTTATTTGGGAATTCAAAGAGAAGAAGTCTTAAACAAATTCATGATAGGTACCAAGTCATCCAAAATGTCCAAAATGTGATAATTGCTTTTGTAGCTATCCAACAACGAATCTTCAACCGTTTCCATCTAAGCTTGTCCCTTCAAAAATTTGTAAGTTTTTTTTTTTGTTTATTTTACATAAGCTACGTTAACTTAATTCGTCAGTGTTGTTTAGTTAGAAGATCAGACACATAAACTAGTTTACATAAGCTAGTGTTCATTTTCACTTCCTCCTAAGCCGAAGTGAACTAGTTCAAATGACTCAAATGAAGCTAGTTAAAGAGTTGTTCAATTGTTTAAAAAACACAATTGAAATCAAATCGGTTTGATTCACTTTAATCAATCATGAACATTATAGCGACGGTTTGCAAAGATTGCATTCTTTATGATTTAAATGTTTAAGTTCATGGACTTGACCGATTTGACAAAGTAACCGACTTAAGTATGCGTACTTAAGCAACCAGTTTTTGAGTTTGTAAAGTTTCCAAACTCAGCAGAAATTTTCGCTTCAAAACTTCCGCCAGTATGCGTATGTGTACGCATACTTTAGGTGACTAGTTAAGAGTTTTGCCAAAACCAAACTCAGCATAAATTCTCGGTTTGAGAACTTCCGCCAGTATGCGTACGGGTACGCATACTTAACCTGTCTCCTTCATTAATTCCGTATACACACATATGTATACTCTTGGCTTCCGGTTTATGGACTTATACACTAATGTGCAAACACACTATATATACTTATATCCAAATATGGTTACATCATCAACTCTTTATTTCAATCATTGAACCATTCTTATATAATGTCAATAGCCGTTTTCACAGACTATTAGCATCAAAGCAATTTTCAAGATATTGAAATAATCAATATTGAAACCTTCCAAGTCTTACACCGAATGATTATATCACACAAACCATTTAAGATGTTACTCGGCAATTTTCTCATGATATAAGATGAAATTGGTCGAAGCGAAAGCTTACCAACACATATTTCGAGAAATATGTAAGCGAGATATACTCAGATCGAAATCTCAAATGTGCATAGAGAAAACTATATCGTAACACGACTTATGTCTCAATATAGGTGATAGTATAAATAGACTTTCCAAGTGATAGATAAGTTCAAGTCTCCACATACCTTTTGTCGAAGAAGTTCCACAAGCTCCCCTTAGTAGTTCTTCGTCTTCAAAAGATGAACGTCGAGAGATTTAAGCTCAACTACACTATCTATGTCCTAGTCCGAAACATCTACAAATAGGCTAGAAATCAAGACTTATAGTTTTGATCACTAACATTGGCAAACATGCTTGAGATAGCAACGCATGCGAGTTTGACCGAGCAATGCTCTAACAATCCCCCCCCCCCTTTGTCAATTTTAGTGAAAAAACTATCAATACATATGGATTACAAAAAAGATAAAAAATAAGCTTCTTGTCCACATGCTTGATCTCCTTGGCATCTTCAACGCGATTCGAAATCTTCGTCACTTCCAAGTACTCCATAATCCTAAAGGTTGTAATTTCAGCATCACAGTTGTTGAAGATCCGTAGCTATAACAATGAGAAAACAAATGCTCTCAATCATTGTTATACAGTGTCATAGTATTATTATACAACATCAAAGTTCAATTGTATCACAACTTTGACAATAAAACTATGGTGATATGCATCACTCCCCTTAGTCAATACATATCTCAACATGAAAACCACTCCCCCTTACATAATGATCCGTAAACCATATGTATTTGTAGTGTGAACTATACATTAATTATCCCCCTTTTTGTCAACAGAATTGGGAAAGGTACGGAAGTTAGTGGGATCCTAATGAAATTTCCACGGAGATACATTATGACCAAAAGGTGTATTAACATACCAAAAAATTTAGATGCAATCATAAATCCGAAGCTAAATGCATTCATCAAGGAGTTAATGAAGATACAAGATAACCCCTAAAAATTCCACAGTCGCACTCCCCACAAATATTTGGCAATTAAGCACAAGTTCAAAATGAACTCTCCCCCATAAAATGCCATCCCCAAAGGAACAACAAAGGCGACCTTACTTTCACAAGAAAAGAAGGATTTCTTTTAGAAAAACAAATCACATGAAAAACATGAATTTGTATCCACAAAATTCAATTGAAATAACCACAAGAGAACCCATAGTTAGTTCAATCGAAAAATAACAACCAAATTATTCACAAGAGAACCCACGATTAATTCAATTGGAATACAAAACCAAATTAACCGCAAAAAGTGATCAATTTAATTGGTCATGCTCGACATAAGAGAACTTACGGAGCAACAACTAAAATAACCAAAAGAGAATGATTAATTTAGTTGAACATGTTCGACATAGGGAACCTCACGGAGCAACAACTAAGTTAATCATAAGAGAATAATCAACTCAGTCGATTGTGCTCAACATAAGAAACCTTATGGAACAACACAGTATATGCACAAAGATTGTGGATCTGAGATCGACCAAATACTGTGGAATAAAAAAGGATTCATTCTATTTTTCATCACTATTTGCACAATGACATATAATAGACTTAATCCTTGTAAACAAAAGTTTTATCCTTTCTTTTTATCAAAAACATGACATAAAGGGCTTTGACTTTTGTAATGTCAAAAGTTCATTCTATCTTCCATCAATACATTCATATCGACATAATGGGGCTAACTTTTGAACAAGTATGGGACAGTCACAGGTTCACGGACGTAAACAACATATCCCATAACAATTTGCAATATATAAAATCATAAAGATTAAAATTGCAAAAATCATCTTCCAAAAATACTTTAGAATTTAAATAAATAAATCTAAAAACAATGAAGATGAAAATCGTTGGACATAGGTATGTGTACTCACAATAATGGCTATTTCAAACCTTAGTTATTCTTATTAAAACACAAAAAACAAGATTTACTAGACATTGATACCTCTGAAGAATTCTTTATCGTCCCCGAACTCCTTGTCGTCAACAACCATAGGTACATAGGGTTCATGGAGAAAGGAGTCAATTCCAACAAACCTTATAGGCTGATGATGTCGAACCAGGGCCTTCTGAATTTTGAGAATTCTCATAACAAAAGCCTTTATTTGCTTAATCTCCTTTCTAGCTTCCTTCAACTCTTCAAGAACATCAGAAAACTTCTGAGAATTCGAAGGAACAACTCTTGGCTTCCTCACATTTCTTCTTTTTCTTTTCAAAGTTGGAGGCAAATGAGATTTTTCTTTTTCTTTTATGATTGATGGATTGACAATCATATTAACATCTTTTCCATCAGAACACATGATGCTTGAAGTCTCCATACGTGTATGGGTTTGTGAGAGGAAATCACAATTTAAACTCAACAGGCAGTCTTAAGATGATAAGAGTTTCAGAGAAGGAAAAAGGAATGTAGGGTTACAGAACCTTTTAACCACACAAGTTCACGCACACTCAATTCACGACCCTAAAGAGAGTGGAATTGACGAGAATAACCCTTTTTTGATAAACATGGAGGTTCCTTCCAATCAATTAGATATGAAAGAATTCCAAACCATACAACAAATCTAAGAAAAGAAAAACAAAAAGATTTTTTCTTTTCGTTTCTTTTTAAGCTTCAGGTGTGCAAGTTGTTGTCTCTTTTAATCAGGCACATGAGACAAGATGCACAAAAAAACAACACAATTAAGTTGTGCTGTGGTGAACAACAAATTTTCCACCATAACCTTTTTGAAAGGAATTCATGGATCCCTGTCTATCAAAGTGTTTAGACCATACTCTTTTCTCTAATGGTCTTGACCTATCTTTGGAAACCAACTTCTTTGAAGAGGATAATATCTTACATACCTCAGCGGTTTTTTGAACAAGTTTGAGCTTGTTTGCTAGGCGATTTGCTCTTCGTTGAAATCTCTTGACATGTCTCATCTTGTGTTTATATTTGAAACACTTTGAAAGTTCATGACCCTTGAGTGAACACTAAGAACATGCCAATGGATATGCTGATTCGGACTTCCGAGATGTGCAAGCTGCTAGGCACATAGTGGAACCTGAAAAATCAGACAGAGAGTTTCCAACAGAAAGGTTAATTTCTTCTTCCAGATTGGTTGAGTGTCTTTCTGGAAGAATATCAAGATTGATGTAAGTATTGCTACAGTTATCAAAATTGATATCTTCACAAAGAAGTGCAACACTTGATTTTTCGTCTTCATTAGAATCACAGTGATCAGACATTTCATCAAGAGTTGCAGCAAGACCTTTGTTCCCAGTGTATTTTCTACGATTTGGACACTCATTAGCAAAATGACCAAAACCTTTACGCTTAAAGAACTGTGGCATATCCTCGTCATCAGCCTCGTCAACATCCCTGTTTTTAGGAGGAACGCGATTGTGAGGTTTAACTGATGACCTAAGTTTGTCTCTTGAAAACCGTTTACTTCTATTCAATAGAATATCCCTAAACTGTCTTGTGATCATAGAGACTAATTTGTCAAGATATTCATATAATGAATCGGTCTCAGAAAGATCATGCTCAGAGACATAAACACTTTTACTTTTGTCAAGTAATTTAGTGTTCTTTTGTGCTTTGAAGGCAATATCCTTTCCAATTTTGGATGTGTGCTCATGATCAAAGATCTTTAGTTTTCCAACCAATGTGTTTCTGGAAAGAGCATCAAGGTTATTTCCTTCAACGATGGCATGCTTCTTAGAATCGTATCTAGATGGCAACGATCTGAGAATTTTCATCACAATGTCCTTTTCAGGAATAGTCTTACCTAATGCAAAAGATGCATAACAATTTCAGACACTTTGTGATTAATCTCATCAAATGAATCTTCATCTGCCATACGAAGGTTTCCCAATCGGAATTAAGGTTTTGAAGCCTAGCTTCCTTTTCACTGGTATTACCTTCGAATACGGTTTGTAAGATATCCCAAGCATCTTTAGACCTAGTGCACGTAGTCACATGGTGCTGAAGATCTGGGGTAATGGCATGTATGATGGCATTCAAACCGTCGGAGTTTTGATTTGCAGCAAGTATCTCGGCAACATTGTATTCACCAATGTTCTTTGGAACGTGTACATTCCCTACTGCCACAACGGGAGCATCATATCCATTAACTACATAAACCCATGATTGAAAATCACGCGCTTGAAGAAAGGCACGCATAGTAATTTTCCACCATAAGTAATTAGAGCCATCGAAGACTGGTGGTACGTTTACATAGATAACACCTTTGTCCATATCAGATCGCTACAAACACAAACTTATGAGGTCTTTAATGTGTTTGCCTCCTCTGATACAAATTGCAAATGCGGGGGTCTAACAACCACACCCACAATTCGTTTGCCAATCTTAGAGGTCTTACTCAATTACACTTTCTAGAGAATAAACTAGACAGTCAGACTCAATCAAGATTAAAGTATATCAAAGAGTTTAATATCTCTAACTCTTAATTCAATCCGGAATCAGCAAATAAAAATCTGCGTGCCTGATTGAATATAAGAGGAATTACTTGAATGGTACCAAAGACCAATGTTCAAGTGCCAATCAATGTAAATCAACAACCAAAGGTTGGATATTCTAATTGATTGATCTTTACGCACAACCTGTGATATTTCAATTATATAACAAAATATAATGCGGAAAAGAAATAACACAGACACCAGAATTTTGTTAACGAGGAAACCGAAAATGCAGAAAAACCCCGGGACCTAGTCCAGATTGAACACCACACTGTATTAAGCCGCTACAGACACTAGCCTACTACCAATTGACTTCGTACTGGACTGTAGTTGAACCCTAATCAATCTCACACTGATTCAAGGTTCAGGTGCGCTCCTTACGTCTCTGATACCAGCAGGATACTATGCACTTGATTACCTTAGTTGATCTCACCCACAACTAAGAGTTGCTACGACCCAAAGTCGAAGACTTGAAAGACAAATTTGTCTCACACAGAAAAGTCTATTGGATTGCATAAATCTGTCTCCCACAGAAATACCCAAGAGTTTTGTCTTTTGATAAATCAAGGTGAACAAGAACCAATTGATAAACCGGACTTATATTCCCGAAGAACAACCTAGTATTATCAATCACCTCACAATAAACTTAATCGACTAGCGAAACAAGTTATTGTGAATCACAAACGATGAGACGAAGTTTGTTTGTGATTACTTTTCTATCTTGCCTATCGGAGATATAAAATCTCGAGCCAATTATTTCAATTGCACTCAACACGATAGAAACAGCAAGATCAGATCACGCAACTACAAAGATAATAGTTGGGTATAGCTTCACAATCCCAATGAAGTCTTCAAGTCGTTAACCTACAGGGTCTCGAGAAGAAACCTAAGGTTAAAGGATAATCGACTCTAGTTATGCAACTAGTAACACGCGTTAGGTGTGGGGATTACCTTTCCCAGTTGCTAGAGTTCTCCTTTATATAGTTTTCAAATCAGGGTTTGCAATCCAAGTTACCTTGGTAACAAAGCATTTAATGTTCACCGTTAGATGAAAAACCTGATTCAAACAAGCTAATATCTTTCAACCGTTAGATCGAACTTAGATTGTTACACATAAATAAATGTACCCTCATTTAAGTTTATGTATCCGTACCTAAACGTGTACACCATGTTGGTTCAAAAATATTTAACCGAGGTTAGCCATATGATTACTCTCATATCGACCTTATTCATCTCAACCATAACTGGTTCAAATGACTCAAATGAAACTAGTTAAAGAGTTTTTCAATTGTTAAGAAATCTCAATTGAAATCAAATCGGTTTGATTCACTTTAATCAATCATGAACATTATAGCCACGGTTTGCAAAGATTGCATTCCTTATGATTTAAATGTTAAGTTCATGGACTTGACCGATTTGACAAAGTAACCGGCTTAAGTATGCATACGGTTATGCGTACTTAAGCAACCGGTTTTTGAGTTTGTAAAGTTTCCAAACTCAACAGAAATTTTCAGTTCAAAAACTTCCGCCAGTATGCGTACGAGTACGCATACGTAAGGTGACTAGTTAAGATTTGTTAAACCCAAACTCAGCAGAAATTCTCGGTTTGAGAACTTCCACCAGTGTGCGTACGGGTACGCATACTTAACTTGTCTCCTTTACCAATTCCTTATACACACATATGCATACTCTTGGCTTCCGGTTTATGGACTTATACACCAATGTGCGAACACACTATATATGCTTATATCCGAAGATGGTTACATCATGAACTCTTTATTTCAATCATTAAACCATTCTTCTATAATGTCAATAGCCGTTTTCACACACTATTAGCATCAAAGCGATTTTCAAGATATTGAAATAATCATTATTGAAACCTTCCAAGTCTTACACCAAATGATTGTATCACACAAACCATGTAAGATGTTACTCGGAAATTTTCTCATGATATAAGATGAACTTGGTCGAAGCGAAAGCTTACCAACACATATTTCGAGAAATATGTAAGAGAGATATACTCAGCTCGAAATCTCAAATGTGTATAGAGAAAACTATATCGTAACACGACTTATGTCTCAATATATGAGATAATAGAAATAGACTTTCCAAGTGATAGATAAGTTCAAGTCGCCACATACCTTTTGTCGAAGAAGTTCCACAAGCCCCCCTTAGTAGTTCTTCGTCTTCAAGAGATGAACGTCGAGAGATTTAAGCTCAACTACACTATCTATGTCATAGTCCGAGACATCTACAAATAGGCTAGAAATCAATACTTATAGTTTTGATCACTAACATTGACAAACATGCTTGAGATAGCAACGCATGCGAGTTTGACCGAGAAATACTCTAACAGTATGAAATGTGTGTTTGTAGAGTATATGGAGTAGGAGTAAATTGAATATGCAATTTTGAGTAAATTGAGTCTGAGAATGAGGTCTCTTTATATAGAGAAAGACCCACACGACTAGTTTTTCGAAAAAAAGTAAAATAATTGAGCACAATCGTCCTCGTGAATTCCCATAAAAACCGATTGTGAATTGATGCGAAACAAAATTGGTCCTTATAGTTGTCAACATCGATCGATTGTAGCTCTGGAAAATCAACCAAAACAAATTGCACTTTCCACGACGATCGGTTCATATTTTTGCATATGTAATCAGATTCTAACCAGAAAAGGATACGAAAAACTGACATTTCTAAGGCTTGAAGAATCGGATCATAGGAATACCTACATAAACCGATTCAGGCACGAAACCTAAAGAATCAGTTCATAGGTATGACTTAGACTGATTGTGTGCTTGTATTTAGAAAACAAAATTTGAATCATGCATAAAATTTTTGTACCATAAACCCATTAAATATGATAATTATAACTAAAACCCATAAGTTCATTGTAGCATTACTCCAATGTGCCATAATTCAAGAAAACTATCATCCAAACAAGTTTTACGATAATTACAAACTATTAAAAATCTTAAAAACTTAAACAATTATAATTAGCTAGCATCAACCGAGCAAAAAATAAAATAATTAGCTAGTATCACAGAGCATCAGGGAGCATCGACATCAGGGAGCTGCATCATTTGGAGCACCAACATCACCATCAGCATAAACACCATAGGTAGCAAAACTTCTGAAAAGTGAAGAACATGTCATGTGCTACTTATCAATCACAACAAGTTTCTGAATTCTGATTTTTTTTATTCTTTTTGGCATCATCAGTGTCCTAATTTCTTTAAGTGTGTTCATGGTAGAATCAAGGGAGTACAAACCTTGAATTCAATATCATTGAATTATTTGGAAAGATCAAATTAATGTCTAATAGAATTATTAAGATCCTCGAGTACAATGATCTTTGTCAGTGTTTTCATCCTCTTACTTTGTCCAATTTTCCAGCATCAATGTACAATACTAATAATGTCATGTGGTTGAGTCTACGATGTTACTGATATTGCACTTTCCTCATAACTAGAGAGAACAAAAACTCCTTGTACTAAATGAAGGAATAAGAAAATAACAAATGAATGGAAACTAGGATGTATGTTCAAATTAGCCACATATTCCCTAATCAATGATGTTTATCCTTTGAGTAATAATCTTACTAGTAGTTTTAACATTGTTCTGCTATCACAACACTAATGGTTTAATCCTAGGGATAATTTTAGTTAGTGTGGACATTTTGATCAGTTGTTTTTTAAAATTAAATAAGGAGCTATGGAAATTTGGTGGCAACAAAATGATGTCGAATGCTTGATAGATTTAAGGGGCAGTGTTGAGGAGAACTGTTAGATAGTTTCATTGTTAGAGATCAATTTTGTATTCATTCGGGGCTTGGATTAGTTGATCCCATTCCTCTGATCTTTGAGGAAGGAGTAGATTTCTTGTTTATTTGTGCTAATTTTCATTTCTTCTTTTAAGAATAGAAATTTTTACCCCGAAGGCTGTCTCTTACAGAATAAACAAGTGGAATGATTTAGACTTAAAACCGTGGTATAAAAGGAAATCTATTTCTCTCTGCTTGAAAGAAGGAATGTTGTAGGAAAGATTGACACAGGCGAGGATTTAATCCTCGATAAAATTAACAAAAAAAAGCGAGCGTCACTTTTTTCCCTCTCTCACCACTAAACTCAGGCACTCCTCCTACCCTATGTGACATCCTGATTATAGGAACCACGCAGACTGTAAACTAAAAATGTCTCAGGTTGCACTGAAAATGAATTGCATCATTAATCTCTCCAGGCTCCCCATGGTATGTGATTATGTAGATCATCTCGATTAAGACATGTAAATCATACATGAAAAGATTGTGACATTTCATATGCAACATTCCATATATAATATTGAAATCTCACTTCCCCCTATTCAGAAATGAAAATATCAAGGTTTGACCTTGTGACTTCAAGTTTCACACGGGCTACTAGCAACCACTCTTCCACTTAGCGACGTTTTCTTTTATTTCTACTGTTAATACATAATATAAATTGCTAAATTTATAGCTTATTAATACATTGAAGATAGAAACTTGGTAAGTATATATAATTTTATAGTGTATTTATATTTATCAATGCATGATTTTATACTTCAACATCCAACCCTGAATCGTCCGCTTCACGATTCAACTTACGCGTGGTTTCTCAAAAATAGAAAACGAGTCACGCTCTGCTTCACGCTTTCAATACCTTGCATCAAAGGTTGATCACTGTAAAGTTAAAACACAATCAACTAAATTTCTTTGTTGTACTTAATAGTTCCTTAATTTTAATCTGTATTTATACAGTATGAATTTGACAAATTTGTTTGTACCATCAATAAATTGACGTAAATCCCGTTAACAAGCATGTTTAGCCCATGAATGAAGATTACAGAAGTTTCCACATGTATTGTTGCCCAAGTTGCTTGCGTATGAAGTTTAGAATTAGGGTTACATAACTATATAAATACATGTATCCAAAATTCTAAGAGGACATGGAATTTTAGGTTAGCTAACCCGGAGAAAACTATTGTACCATTCAATCAATGGAATATCTCTCATTTTCTCCGTGGATGTAGGCACCACTTGCCGAACCACATTAAATTCGCGTATCGTTTTTATATGTCTTTTAGCCCTCATTCTTCATCATCATCAATCAATCGTGTTTTGTGCTTAAAAGTAATTTTTGGTACAAACATTAGCGCCGACTAAGGTGAAAAGATTTTTCCACGATCCAAAAAGGTCATCGTATGAAAAATTGGTACCTAACTTTCATCAAATCCCAGGTATTTGTGGATGTCCTCAAAAAGGTGGCAACGATATACGAATGATAAAGGGAAAACGTTTAACAAAGGAATATGAATAAGGATTTTGTTTTCAGAAAAACAAGCTATGTATCATCCATCCTAAATAATTATTTTTCTTCCAAATTCAGGCTTTTCCTGATTATGTGAATGAATAAGAAGCCTATTATAGGGGATCCAACAAAATGGTTTTGTTGGGTTAGTTTAAAATAGTACTGATTAATTACTTTGGGTTAGTTTGGGGAATTCGTGTTTGAATTATAGCTAGCAATTCTTGCTCGATAAGAGTTCTAACTCGAGAAAGATTCCTCTATATGTTTGTAGTCCTAAATTACTTTGGTATAAATAGACGTAAGGTTCTCTTCTCTTTTCACGAGGGAGAATCCTCAATTTATGTGGAAACTGTAATCCGATAGTTTAGCAAACCTCATGGACCCAAACCACTTATATTTTTTTTATCACAGAGAAGCCTAGATCACTACCATCTCACAAGAACAATCCAAACAAATCAAAGAAGAGTTTAGTTATCTATCTTGTGGACTCACAAAGTGTGAGACAAAGAGAACTTTTTGATTTCTACCTATATAATTATATTATTTCTGATCTAAAGCTCGTGAACTTAAATAACCAGTAGAACAAGATCCGGATACAAAAACTATCAGGTAAAAAGATGGTCTCACCGGGATTCACGAATTCCTAAGTGAAGTCTTCAAAGTCGTTACCTAATACAGTTTTGTAAAGAAACCTAGATTATAGTGGACGACTTTAGCTTTGCAAGAGTGCTAGGGATTAAGAAATCCATCTGCAAGAGTTTCTCTATTTATAGATTTTCAAGGCTACATGTAGCTTCGAATTCAAGCTAAGGTTTCTCGGAATCCAAGCTAACACTTTCCCATTTCATATGAAATTCCTAGTTAGGAATTCATGTATATGCGCGAAAAGGATCCCTTGAGATTACACAAAATAGTATGTACTACGATCCGGATAGTTATAACCGCGCACAATGATAGTCCACATAGGCCAAGTAAGGCCGTGAACTTCCAAGCAATAATGATGTTCAAAAATAGTCAAGACTAAAAAATAAGCTACAATCCTAAAGAGAATTTGTGAATAGAGTTGTCTTAGAAGTGTATATGATAGATATAGCAAAAGTGAACTATAACCATGGTCAAGGAATGCACAATGAGTACGCTAATCCTTAGATAGTTCGTGCACTTTTTCCTTTGAACGTGAGCTCCATAACTAGGTTAGATCGACCAGGTATACATGCCGATAATGCGTACCCTTGGCAGTTGCAAAATCAAATCAACAAGGTATGCATACCGGGTATGCGTACTCTTGGCAGTTCGCGAAGTCAGATCGACTTGGTATGCATACTAGACATGCATACTTCCAAGTAGTTCGTGTGTTTTCTCACATTCAATTTAGAAACATTCCCAATAACCATAGTACACATACTATGTATGCACACATTAAATAATTCGTGTAATGTTTGCTTGGGAAATTTTCTAAAGATCAAATTAAATAAAAAATTTTTGTAAAAAAATTGTTCTAGACTAAGATTGCTAAAGATCTACAAACAACCATTGCTTAAATCATATTTCAAGAGTTTAAACAAGACAAGCTTGAACTCACAATTTCTTCTTTGCAATATTAAATCTACTAAAATTATACGACATAACCGATCAGAAAAAATATCATACACATAGTCTCATAAGAAAGAATGGCAAATGAAGTGAGTAAATAGGATGTGTCAGTCTTCACATACCTCTTTATTGATGAAGTTCTCGCAAATTTCTTTGTAAGATAAGTCAGTCTTCACATACCTCATTGTTGATGACGAACTCGCAAAAGTCTTCGTTTGTTCTTCAGTCTTCAATCTTGGAGGGTATTCAATGACATTTGATACTCAACTACCATGCTCTAATCCTAATCCGAGACTTGACTTTCATAGACTGAAAATTAGGATATAGCTTTGTACATCTAACATTGACAACAAGCTTGAGATAAAAAAACTTGTGAGTTCGACCGAGCGATGTTCTAACAGATGGATCTTGCTCACTGAGTTTGGTTATTTCGATAATCACTGTCTCTGTTTGATCTTTGACCAAAAGTGTTTATATAGATCAAACGGAAGATCATTTAATCTACTTTATTTTTGACCAAAATATATTTTTGGGAGATTGATAAGTAAGTTGGTTACTGAAACAGATTTAGTCATTTGTTGTTTCGGGTTACGATCCGAAGGAGTTGGGATCAGAAGTCTTCATAACGCTGAAGCAACTCAAGATAATAGACTTTTTCTTGGGATTCACATGCTTGGGGCATATTGCTTGTAGCCACAGGGATTATGAAGGAACTCCAGTTTTACTTGGTCTGAACTATACGAAGTTGCGATAGTCAATTTATACAGCTGCTTAATTCTGAGAGTATTCAAAACTGGACTAGGTCCGGGGTTATTCTGTCAGACAGTTTTTCTCGTTAACAAAATCTTATGTGTCGTTCCGTATGTTACCCTATTTTCCATATTATAATTATTGTTATACTTATAATTCAGTAATTGTTTTTGTATTGGTATGATCACATATTTAATTCAACACCAACTATCTAAATTTTGAAAATGTTAACGTTATTTATAGCAATGGAGGCACAAATAAAGCGACCCATGATTTAGTAAAATTCTCTTTGTCTAACAAAACTTCTAATGTATGGACTATAGAGGTCCCAAACTGTATAATAGTGCTTTGCACCGGGGCATCATTTTAAGTTCATATATTCTCCTTTCTTTAAAATAAAATAAAATAATACTCCCTCCATTTCTAAATAATAGGCTGGTTTGTCTTCAAAAAAATAAAACCTCATTTTAAGGATAAATGTCAAGCATGTGGAACCGACAGTTTGGAACCATCGAATTTCCCAGACTACCCTCTTTCTGTTTTTCTCTATCAACGTTCTCAAGTCTCAACTCTCAATCGTATGAAATTTATGTCGCCCCTTAAAAAGTTCATTTCGTGGGCAAACATTCAAACTTCGAATTTTGGATCTCACTTTATCAGTTCAGTCCAATTTGAAGAAGAAAAGAAAACTCTAACATTCGGAAAAAAATGTGTACGCCAGAAATTATTGATGAAAATCAGAAGAAAGAAGAAGAAAATCCAAACCCAGATTTGTATGACTGGGGTTTGAAAGATTTCGATATTGGCAAACCTCTTGGTAAAGGAAAATTTGGGAGAGTTTATATGGACAGAGAAAAAAAGGTAAACAAACCCTAACTTAAACCTACTATTTAAGAAATTCTGTAAATTTGATTTGGATTTTCAAGTAAATTTTGGGTGTTTTTTTGTTTGTGTGCAGCATCAGTATGTTTGTGCATTGAAAGTATTATATAATGTCAAGTAGAGAAATACAATCTACTCCCTCAACTCAAAAGAGAAATGGAAATTCAGAGTACATTAGATCATCCAAACATTGTTAGTCTCTATGGTTGGTTTGGTGATGATGAAAGGATTTTCTTGATTCTTGAATACGCTGCTAAAGGTGAACTTTATGGTTTACTTAGTAACACTGGTCATCTGACTGAGAGACAAGCTGCTACTGTAAGCAAAAATCCCTAAACTTTTGATTTTTGATTTATTTTATTTTTCTAGAGTTTGTTTATGTTAATTTACTGATTATGTTCTTTGGGTTCTTTCTTTTGGTTGAAATTTAGTACATTGCAAGTCTTGCGAAAGAACTATCTTACTGCCACGAGAAGAATATCATTCATAGAGATACTAAGCCGGAGAATTTGTTGCTTGATCATGAGGTAAATTTCGATATCTCTCAACTCTTATAACCGAAACTGTTATTATTAGAAATCTTTGTTAGGGTTATGCGGGTTTGAGGGTTTCAAATGTGGATCAACCATGGTTGGTATTGAACTAGAGTTATAGGTGTTGTACATTTAGGAATTCAATTGAATTTAACGAAAATGAGATGATCATTGTTTTTTAGGTGTGAAGAGAAGAAGATACATGTTGTTCGCTTTGTTATTATTTTGAAAAGAATGTTTTGTTGACTGCCATGAGAAGCATATCATTCATAGAGACAACAAGCCGGAGAATTTTCGATATCTCTCTCCTATTAGTAGGATTTTTTATTATTGATCATGAGGTATTGAGGTTTCAAATGTAGATCAAGCATTGGCTGATAATACTAATCGTTACAACTTTCAGTGGAATTACTGCATGCCACGATTTAAACTAGTACACATCAAAAGTTTATGAGGAAATGCTGCTGTTTGAAGTGATTATGCATTGATTTACGACATATTCTTCACATGAAGTGTATATATGCATAAGCATTTTCTTTATGAGCAATCGGGCTTGATGGTTTTTGTTTAGGTGTAAAGTATCTAATCTATCATCTATGGTGTTGTAGTTGCAGTAAATCCTACAACACACCCCTTGTATTATCATGACTATGATTTCTAGATCTAAGCTTATTTGATATGAAAATAAAGATAAAGATAAAGATAATGAAAATAGAAAATAAGACACAAGATTTACGTGGTTCGATCAATGTGATCTACATCCACGGGGTTAGGGATCTTCACTATGATTGTTTGTAATTACATATGGATTACAATTCAGACTCCATTAATGAGTATTTGGAGCTCTTGGTTGAAGAAGGAAGAAGAAGATAATAATACAAATTCTGCTCTCTCTCTCTCTCTCTACAAATGTGTCTCCCTCTCTGATTCTAAAATGTGTATCCCTTTCTGATTATTCTTCTTTTTATCTCTTGCCTTTCTCTTTATATAGGATATTACATAGTGGATGACAGCTCATATACAGCTAAGATTTCCCCTAATTTCGGATCTGGCTTGCGATGATGTCGCAAGCTTACAAATGTTAATTTCGCAGATCTTCTAATCTTCGCAAAGTTATTACATTTTTCTTATGTTTAAGCTAATATCACCTATTGTGTCGTTTCTCAAAGTGCTCTGCGACATTTTTGTAATGCGTTGTTAAGAATTTCGCGAGCGTATCGTTGTCGCGAAATTCTGATCATACATCTTGCCTCTTTTTTCTTGAATATTGCTTGAAGAGCGATCTTCAGGAAAAAATCCATTGTTGTAGTTGTTGGAGAGAGATACGTGTTGTTGGAGTAGTCTTTGATCTTTGTTGATGAAGGAACGAGCGAAAGAATACTGGACTTGAAAAGTACGTACTTTCCTCTATTCTTTTGTGAAGTTCCGAAATGTTGCGAAGTAAATAAGAAGTATCATCTTTTGAAGTATGCGAAGTATGAAGTATCTTTGAAGAAGTATAAGAAGCATGAAGTATCCTTGATGAAGTATAAGAAGTATTCAATCCTCGAAATATAAGAAGTATCCGTTCTTGAATGAGAATAATAAGTATTGCCTCTATTCATGCAAAATTATTACTCCATTTTTGGTGATTCTTGCCGAGAAGATAAAGAACATAAAATGTTTTCTTGGTAATCCATAGTTGCATCTGTTCTTTATCTATGAGGGTAGAATCCTTGAGAAAATGTTGAATGTGCGAATTGTTTCTTCATTCTTATCTTGCCTCTGTCTCATGTTTTGTGCTCATGCGATAGTATAATCTCTTCAAGTTGCTTATAATTGTGCGAAATAATTGAGCGAGATAATCACATCATTCGAAATAATCACATTCTGCGAAATTCTGACACATTCTAAGAAATTTCGAATCATTCTGCGAAGTTCTGAATCATTCTACGAAGTTCTGAATAATCTTGCGAAATTCTGAATAATCCTGTGAAATTCTGAGTAATCCTGAATAATTCTGTTAAATTCTGCGATATTATTGCGAAATTATGCAATATTATTCCGTACATTTTTGTAAAGTACTTGTGCGAATATAATGCTTATGTGATGATTATGTAATGAAATGTATATGCGATGTTTATGCTATGAAATGCTTATGCAATGCTTTTATGATGCGAGTATGATGCTTGTATGATGAGAATGCTTATCTATTGCAATGTATAGCTAATGTTTGTGTTACTTAGATCATTTTGCACGCTAGAATTGATGTAGCTTTAAATTGCCTCCATTCTCCATTTCTCTGGCTTTTTCTTTAGTGTATGCATTCCTCTTCGTGTAGTTATTGTTCCTCACAAGTTCTTACTTGTGTTTCATCTTTCCGTTTTCCTGCACTATTAGTATCTCATAACAGTATGATCATAGTATCAAGTCTGCGGCATTTTCACTTCCTCAGTTTCATTTCCATATACATATTCGCAAGATTATTTGCTTACATATAATCATCTTCGCAAGTTTATTTGCGTACCCTCTTCTGTGGTCTTATTTTGCCTTCCTAGTTAAAGGTCTTATTATGCCACCTCTTGTCATTGCGACAAAATCGCAGGACGTCTTTGCACTTTCATGCAAAAACCCATTGATCTTTCCTTAACTTTTTCTTTTGTATTATTGCCTCTTCAGGATTGTTGCGACAATATGACATGCCTAAATATTCTTGCGAAAATAAAGCCCCATGGCATTGCCGTCTTGCGACGAAATCACATGACGTCTTTACACTTTCATGTAATGACCCATTGATCTCGTCTTACCTTTTTCTCTAGTATTATTTCCTCTTCAGGATTGTTGCAAAAATATGACAAGCCTTAATACCCTTGCGAGTAAAAAGCCTCATGACATTTGCGTCTTAAGACACTTATCAACTCCTTAATGGAGGGTGCCGCCCTTATCTCCCCCCTGGTTGCCCCTTCAAGGATGCGTACTTCTACCATACAAGGTTAGCTCCTCCCATCCGGTCTTAACAACAACCAGTTGTTTTCGCAGCCTCTTATCCCTTTTGCCTATAGGGCTTATGGTTACGAGACTGCACCCTAAGTGGGGTTTTCTTCGGGCCGAGTGCAGTATAAGCCAAGACTTGTCAAGAATGGCAAGGTACGCTCCAGACGCCCCTGGCACTCTTGACTCAACCGTGTACCTCGGCGCCTTGATCAAATTCCGCACTCCTTGGGAGAGTCCTTATTACCTTAGTCGCCCAACCTAAGTCATATGCTTAAGCTGAGAATCCAAGGTGCCTCTCCCGGATGGGCTTTATTGACCCCAAATCTCCATGACTCAGGTTCCAGGGGCGGTGTAACCTTTTCCCTGAGTCATGCTACAGGTACCCCCTTCTATGATGTACTTTAGGTCTTACATTTGCCTCTTGCGAAATTTTATTCGCGAACTAGGGTGTACGCCATAAAGGTTCGCCCCATTCTAATCTTAGATTTTTATGGATCTTAGATTGTCTCTTGCGAAATTTTCGCGTTTCTTTGTTCTTTTATTCTTTCATTCATTCTTTCATTTCTGTCATTTCTTTCATCCACTCTTTCATTTCTGTCATTTCTTTCATCTACTCTTTCTTTCTCGTAATATCATATCATTTGAAGCAAAGTAAATATTCAAGAGAAATTCTAATATATTATAATTTTGAAATTTTTTTAGTTGTGAAATCTTTGTAACTCTGCGATTGTATCGCGTTTTGTAAATCAAATCAAAAATCTTTTATTTTCTGTAAAAGAAATATCCTAGAGAATTATATAAATTGGGTTTTCTCATTTTTTTTGTAATTTTGAAATCTTTGTAATCGTGCGATTGAATCGTTTTTTGTAAATCAAATCAAAAATATTTTTATTCGTTCTTAGTATAAAGTAAAATGTGCAAGGAAGTGGTACTTATCTTTCATGTGAGTCGCTGTTGTTGTCAAAGAAGTGAATAAATGCTTTGGAATGTATGAATTTCGCGCAGAAAAAAGAAGTGTGAGAAGTGAGACTTGAACCCTCGACCTGCTTCTTGGATTTTCTTGCACCATACCAACTGTGCTAAGCCTCTCTTGCAAAATAATCAAAGTTCTTGTGAAGTAATCAAATTCCAACTGTGTGAGAGGCAATTCAATATAAATTTCGCGTAACAAAAATAATCATGCGAGAAGCAAGAATTGATCTCGCGACCTGCTGCTTGCATTCATGCTCGTGACCAATTGTGCAAGCTTATTCTTTGCAAAGTATCTCTGCGAAATTATCATCAACTCTCTTATGTGCGAAATAATCAAAGAAATATCTGTGCGAAAAAATATGCATGTGTTGGGACTTGATCACACGACCATGAACTCATTAACTTCGCAGATGACCAATTGTGTTGCCTCTTGTTTGCAAAATAATAAAACAATATTGCGAAATTATTCATTTCTTCGCTCTCTGTAAAAAAGAAGAAAACTATGTTCGCAGGCGAATTCGAACTTGCGACCACGAACACACATACTACTCTCTGGACCAATTGTGCAAGAACCTCTCTGCGAAATTAGTGCATAACTTTTTTCCTTATTCTTTTATTCTCCCATGAAAATGAGAATAAAATTAAAAATATGTGTTTCTGCGAATTCGAACCCGTGACCTATTTGTCGTTCGCTCAGCCTTGAACCATCTGTGCGAATTTCTGTTTATGATAGAAATTGCAGCATCTTCCTCTTATCTTTTCTTCGTCCTTCCTTAACTTCTTTCACATTTTCCTTCATCTCCTGAACATGAAAATATTCCACTGAAACTTCCATTTTTTCCTTAAATTTCACCACAACAACTAATTTTTTTCTCTCACTCTTTTCATGTCTTTGAATTGTTGATGATGTTTACTCCCTGAAAGTGTGATTTCTTCCATAAAATTTTCATTTTTGAACTTAAACTTTGTAGATCTAAAAAAAAATATGAACAATAGCTAATCTTCATGGAAATTTCTTGAACCAACAAGCTACATGAGGGATAAATCCTTTACTCCTCCCTGTTTCTAGCGCCAAAAATGTAGTTGCAGGAAATCCTACAACACACCCCTTGTATTATCATGACTATGATTTCTAGATCTAAACTTATTTGATATGAAAATAATGATAAAGATAATGAAAATAGAAAATAAGACACAAGATTTACGTGGTTCGATCAATGTGATCTACATCCACGGGGTTAGGGATCTTCACTATGATTGATTGTAATTACATATGGATTACAATTGAGACTCCATTAATGAGTATTTGGAGCTCTTGGTTGAAGAAAGAAGAAGAAGATAATAATACAAATTCTGCTCTCGCTCTCTCTACAAATGTGTCTCCCTCTCTGATTCTAAAATGTGTATCCCTTTCTGATTATTCTTCTTTCTCTCTCTTGCTTTTCTCTTTATATAGGATATTGCATAGTGGATGACAGCTCATATACATCTAAGATTTCCCCTAATTTCGGATCTGGCTTGCGATGATATCGCAAACTTACAAATGTTAATTTCGCAGATCTTCTAATCTTCGCAAAGTTATTACATTTTTCTTATGTTTAAGCTAATATCACCTATTGTGTCGTTTCTCAAAGTGCTCTGCGACATTTTTGTAATGCGTTGTTAAGAATTTCGCGAGCGTATCGTTGTCGCGAAATTCTGATCCTACAGGTGTTGTTTAGGTGTAAGAGTGCCTCCTAGCTAGTTGGATTGGTACAAACTGTTCTTTCCAAGCTTAAATTTTTTGGCTTTTGTTGATGGTTTTGCCGTGTTGGATAGAGTAAGGTATTGCTGAGATTAAGGAGTTGATAGTGCTGTTGAATACTTTGTTATGTGTCTAAGCGCTTGGAACAGTACAAACCCTTGTTACACTTAGTCATTCCTCTCTATGGGCAAGTCTTTTGGCTATAGAAAGATTTGGAGTTTCCCAGCTATATGTGAATAGGCGTCCTTCAAGTCTCACGGGATTTCACACAGAGCAAGAAAGAAATACAAAAATGTCACTGTGTGCGCTGGTTTTGTTACATATGTAGTGTTACACTTGGCTCACTGGCTTTCCCTGGACCTTTTTTATGTTTAAAGCACTTACAGCAGATCCTTTTCTATGAGTAAAAGCATATAATTATTACGTTGCTTCTAAATCTGATGAGAGAGTAGGTTGGGTTTGTCAGCTTAACCTTAGTAAACATGTAATACCTTAAGTGTTACAGGGACTCAACTGTAGACATGGTGAACAGATACCAAGCGGTCACTGCTGGTTTGATATGAAAGCCTTCCGCATTGTAGTTCGATGTATAGGTTTTGATCAATTAGCTTTCTTATTGGCCTAATGGAGTTTCTGATGTGTGTCTGAGAGCATAAATAACCATCAGTTAGCGGCTATGAATGAGGTGTTGCATTAGTGACGTCGGCAGGAAAATTATCTCCATTTAGTGTCTGCATTGGTTTTTAACTGTGTGTCCTTGTGGTTTTGTTCGCCATTCTGTTGGTGTATTTCCCAGCTGCCTCATGTGCAACTTGGGTAAGTTATTCGGTAGACGTCTTTCGTCGTTCTCAACTATATTGATGATCAAATCTCGATAAATCATCTTAGTTTACAATAGGGTGATTGTAGACATTTACCTCTTGCATGATCTGTAATCTCAAATGCCTCCAAACAAATGTCTCCGTGATGTTTTGGGTAATATTGATGTCCTATGCTCTCAGCCTCGTGCTTAGCTTTTTCAATGTTCGTCTCCCCAGTCCCCACATCTTGCAAGAATTTAGGGCTTTAGACAAGCTTTGAATTTTTAAGCATTCCCCTCTTAAATGCTACCTAGAGAGTTGTTGCTGCAAACACTCCCACATTATAATCCGAAGCTAGTTCCAGATGTGAGGAAAAGAAACAACATTTTGTTTGTCTTTGTTGTTATTTTGGTTCTTATCGTTATAATGTTGTGGTTGGGTCAATTTTGTAATGGTCTGATCGTTTGAGGTTTCGAATCCTGATAGTTCATAGTGTTTGCATATGGGTTACAACAGATTATTAAGATATAGGAATTAACACATAGTTTGTTTAAGACCACAGAAGTCAGACTAAGCAGTTAACGTTGTCAGTTGTTAGTTGAAACTGTGCATGTTATAAGGGAGTTAATCTTTGGTTGCATCTTTCCTTTTATTTCAGGGACGTCTGAAAGTTGCGGACTTTGGATGGTCTGTACAGTCAAATAAGAAGAGACATACAATGTTTGGACACTAGATTACTTAGCACCAGAAATGGTTGAGAACAAAGGTCATGACTATTCAGTTGATACCTGGACTATGGGTATTCTCTGTTACGAATTCCTTTTTGGGGTTCCGCCATTTGAAGCTGAGACGCAGAACGAAACATTCAGAAGGTAGTGAATACGGATCTTCGGGATTCAGCTTCTGTAACTCCTACATGGTTTCTTTGGCTTCTCAGTAATTCAAAAATTTAAATGTACATAACAGTTTTTGTCTACAGGATGATGAAGCTTGAATACAGCTTCCCTCCAACCCCTCATGTGTCAGTGGAAGCTAAAAATCTCGTGCGCTTGGTAAGTTTGTCTATGAGCGCTACAGTTTTGCATGGAATACGCTTATTTTAAGTGGATATTAGTTTGACATATTTGGAACTCACTCACATTTGCAGCTTTTGGTGAAGGATCCCTCGAAGAGACTTCCGCTGTCAAAGATTTTAGTACATCACTGGATAATTAAGAATGCAGACCCATCTGGTGCTTGCAGTGAGTAGAAAGATCTAAAGTAAATTATTAACATACTCGCCAGTGGCTCGTATATATTTTTGTACACCAAAATGATGTAATTGTATTTGCTGGCATCCCTTCCTGAGACTAGTTTGCAGCCTTTGAGATTGTATCTGGTGTAATTAGGAGTTGGTCCTAAAATATATTTTTACCAACACCTACAACTACTCTGTGACGATGATACGAACTTAATGCTGGCATAAGCAATTTTTAATCGGGAGATAATATTTCAACACAATTGCCATGCAAATGTTGTTGCGCTCGACTTGCAGAGTAGTTAGGGGT
The DNA here is from genome assembly GCF_003573695.1 of Papaver somniferum. Taxonomy (NCBI): domain Eukaryota; kingdom Viridiplantae; phylum Streptophyta; class Magnoliopsida; order Ranunculales; family Papaveraceae; genus Papaver; species Papaver somniferum. The sequence goes on along the minus strand of NC_039360.1, from coordinate 61,537,535 downwards.
TCAAATTCGTAGATGGGTTCAAATTCGTAGACCTCAGATGTTTAGTCCCTGAGTCCTTGACCAAGGAAATCGGATGCGACTACTTATAATTGGACATGGTATGAAGATGACTAAAGTTATTGATATACGAGGATATACGTAGTCACAGGCAGTGGGAGTTAAGGGCAAGTCGGCGTTGGCAACTAATTTTTTTAAGGGTATTTATACATGTTTTTAATTAAACATTTTGTTTTGCTAGGAAAGAAGACGTTCATTAATTAATGTAAGGTTACGGCATGTTAGAGAAAGTATGGAATATTGAATTCATCCCATTCTGCTGTCCAGTTAATTTTCAATTCTACTGTGTTTTGTAGCTAAATTTGCAGCACTGTTAAGTTCTCTCTTAAGATATTTGAATTTAAGAGGATGAATAATATATTTTAAAAGAAACAAGCAGTCGTCTAAAACAGAAAAAGAGGTACAACTAGTTTGTCCTTTGCAATTATTAAGATAAGCCATAATATTTTTGACATCACTAATTAAGAAGAAATTATGAAAGTTTTTTGCTTTGATCCATCTTGCAGCTTCTAGTATTGCCACACTCTCAGCACCTTCAGAACAAGCATCCCTTCCTGAGATTAGTTTGCAGCCTAGTATTGCCACACTTTCAGCACCTTCAGAACAAGCATCCCTTGCTGAGACTAGTTTGCAGCCTTTGAAATTACCTGTAGGGTTCATTTCCACAATTCTCACACCAGATTTGTTAGTATATTTATCAAAAGATGCAACACAGAATATAAGGAGGCTATCATGAGGAATAGTATTAAGAAATTATTCTCAGCTGCAGAAACTGTATTACTAGCATTAGAGGCAGAAGCAGAAGCAAGGGAATTGACAGTTTCCTCAGAAATTCTTAGGGCAGATCTAGCAGTAAATTGAGGATTTAAAGACTTATTGTCAAAGACTTTGGAGCATCTATCTTTACAGATGCACCAGACAGTGGTCAAAACAGTAGCTGATTTATCCTGTTGATTCTTGTAGTAAGCCATTTTGAGATCCAATACTTAATTTCTCCATCCAAATCCTGTGAAACAAGCTGACTGACAACATGTATGTTGGACCAAACACTCTTGGAAAAAGCACAATGAAGAATCATATGTTCTGGAGTTTCACTAACTCCAGCATTACACGATTTGCACATGTTATCATGATTGTTGTTATATCTAGCTAACTTACTGCCTGTAGGGAAAATATTTCCAACACACTTCATAGAAACATCTGAGTTTTAGGCAATAGTGGGGACTTCCAACGAGCCTTGTGGGTATCGAAGTCTGGATTTGGACTAGAATTGTGTGTTAACTCATTAGCTAGCAGCTTATAAATTGATTTAACAGTTAGGATACCATTCCTATTATATGGCCAAATTAGAGTATCACTACCAGAGATTAGAAGTCTCATCCTGCATATATTTTGATTGTTTTCCCTAGTAAAGAATTCCTCAACTAAAGCAACATTCCAAGTCTTCATGGTTTATGAATCTGATACCTTATAGTTAGGATTGGGAAGACTAAGACACAAAGCAAAGTAGGGTTTAATATCCAATTATAAGAAAAAGCATTAATAACAGTACCATCTCTTAAATTCCAGAAAACATGTTGTTTTATGATATGAAAAAGCGGGGGTCTAACAACACCACACAATATTTCGCTTAGCAATCTGTATGGACTAACTCGAATATACTTTTAAGAGAATCAACAAGACTCAATTAAAAGTATATCAACGAGTTTATATCTCTCTATTGATTTGATTTACTCAAGCAGGAACTGCGAGTTCTAATCAAATACAAGGAATAACTCGGATGGTACCAAAGACCAATATCCGAGGGTCAATCAATGACAATCAACAACCAAAGGTTGGATTACTCTAATTGATGATCTAACGCACAACTTGTATTATTTCAATTATAAAGATAAAACAATATAATGCGGAAACTGAAATAACAGATACCAGAAATTTTGTTAACGAGGAAACCGCAAATGCAGATAAACCCCGGGACCTAGTCCAGATTGAATACACACTGTATTAAGCCGCTACAGACACTAGCCTACTCTAACTAACTTCGGACTGGACTATAGTTGAACCCCAATCATTCTACCACTGATCCAAGGTACAGTTGTACTCCCTACGCCTCTGATCCCAGCAGGATACTGTGCACTTGATTCCCTTAGCTGATCTCACCCACAACTAAGAGTTGTTACGACCCAAAATCGCAGGCTTTGACAATAAACAAATTTGCCTCACACAGACAAGTCTATCAAAGGATCAATCTGTCTCCCACGGAAAAACTCTAAAGTTTTTGTTCCGTCTTTTGATAATAATCAAGGTTAACAGGAACCAATTGATAATCCGGTCTTATATTCCAGAAGAACAACCTAGATTAATCAATCACCTCACAACAAATCTTAATCGTATGGTAGCGAAACAAGATGTTGCGGAATCACAAACAATGAGACGAAGATGTTTGTGATTACTTTTTATATCTTGCCTATCGGAGATATCAATCTCAAGCCAATCAATATGATTGTAATCGTACGATAGAAGATGCAAGATCAGATCACACAACTACGATAAAAGTAGTATCGGTCTGGCTTCACAATCCCAATGAAGTCTTTAAGTCGTTTGACCTGGCTTTAGAAGAAGAAAACCAAAGGTTAAAGGAGAACCGACTCTAGCACGCAAACTAGTATCACACGTAAGGTGTGGGGATTGGTTTTGCAGAGTTGCTAGATGTACCCTTATATAGTCTTTCAAATCAGGGTTTTGCCTTGGTAACAAAGCAATCAATCTCCACCGTTAGATGAAAACATGATTTAGATTCAAGCTAATATTTCTCAACCGTTAGATCGAAAACTTAGCTTGTTATACACAAATGAAATGCACGCTTCTAGGTTTGTTAACCGTACCCAAACGTGTACATTGTTGGTTCAACAATAGTCAACCAAAAGGTTAGCCATATGAGCATTTCATATCAACCATGTTCTTCTTCACCATAACTAGTTCAAATGACTCAATTGAACTAGTTAGAGAGTTGTTCAATTGCAAGGAAATCTTATGTAACTACACAAGACACAATTGAAGCAAAGATGATTTGATTCACTTCAATCGGTTCATGAACTTTTATAGCCACGGTTTGCAAACATCATTCCTTAGTATTTTTAAGTTTAAGTTCAGAAATCATCTTCAGATATATAACCTTCTCAAGTTCGCATACTAGGTTCGCGGACTTAAACAACCGGGCAGAGTTTACAAACTCCAGTAGAAAATCTCGGCAAAGACCTTCCGCCGGTTTGCGGACTGGGTTCGCGGACTGGTACTCATGCAACTAGTTTGTCAACTCCAGCAGAATTTCTCGGGATGAGAAGTTCGGCAGTTCGCGGACTGTGTTCGCGGACTTGGCACTTGCCATTCTTCCGGTTCTCTTGATCAACAAAGTTCGAAAACTTTGGTTCAAAGAATAGGACTTATACATAACTTTGTTTCCACAATAATGTTTATGTCCACCATTGGTTATGTAATCTAAACTCTCATTCCAATCATTGAAACATTCTTAGAGGACGTTATGTATTTGTTACACCATTTCTCGTCAAAGAAATTTTCAAAGTGATTTAAAAATATCATGACTTTCATCACTAGGTAAAGATAAACTTGCTCGAAGCGAAAAGCTTACCAACACATATTTCGAGATATAGATAGACGAGGTATACTCGTATCGAAATACCAAATGTGTATAATCATAGTCTATATATAGCATACGACTTTTTGTCTCAAAAAGTAGGAGATAGAATGGATAGACTTTTGAGTGACAGATAAGTTCAAGTCTCTACGTACCTTTTTGTCGAGAAGTTCCATCGGTTCCTTGAGTAGATCTTCGTCTTGTATGATGAATCGCCATGGAGTCCTTGAGCTCGAAAACACTTACTATCCTAGTCCGAGACTTAGCTATAGTAGACTATAAATCAAGACTTATAGTTTTGATCACTAACATTGACAAACATGCTTGAGATAGCAACGCATGCGAGTTCGACCGAGCAATGCTCTAACAATCTCCCCCTTTGCCAATTTTGGTGACAAAACTATCAATACATATGGAATACAAAAATGATAATGAAACTTTAGTAGCTCCTATTCCACATGTATAATCTTCAACATTCCTCGAAATCTTCGTCACTTCCAAGTACTCCAATGATCCCAAAGGTTGTAAGTTTAGCACCACCGTTGTTGAAGATCTGTAGCTATAACAACGAGAAAACATAATTCTCGATCATTATTATACAGTGTCATAGTATTATTACACAGTGTCAAAGTTCAATTGTATCACAACTTCAACAATAATACTATGGTGACATGTATCACTCCCCCTTGGTCAATACTCCATCTCACATGGAAACCACTCCCCCTTACACAATGATCCGAAAACAATATGTATTTGTAGTGTGAACTACATATTAATTCTCCCCCTTTTTGTCAATAAAATTGGCAAAGGTACAAGAGCGAGATCATAATGAAATTTCCGTAAGAGACATTTCATGACTGAGAGAAAGAAACACACATCATTTTATTTAGATGCAATCATATAGCCGAAGCTAACATCATTCATCAAGGAGTTTAAAGAAACAAGATAACCCCTCTTAAATTCCACAGCCGCACACCCCTCAAGATATGACCATCAAGCACAAGTTCAATAGAACTCTCCCTCATTTGATGTCATTCCCGAAAGAACAACAACGAGCGACCTTAATTTCAAGAGAAAAGAAGGATTTTTATTGGACACCAAAACCATGAGAATGATTTTTATATTCAAAAACTCAATCAAATTAATCACAAGTAAACCCATGATTAATTTAATCGGAATGCATAATCAAATTAAACACAAAAAGTGATCAATTTAATTGATTGTGCTCAACATAAGTAAACTTACGCAGTAACGACTAAGTTAACCATACAAGAGAGTGATTGGCTTAATCGTTCATATACTCAACACAAGAAAAACTTATGGAGTAATAACTAAATAACCAAAAAAGATTATTAATTTAGTTCTAAAATGTTCAACATAAAGTATCTTACGGAACAACCAACAAAGTTAATCAAAAATTAATCAACTTGGTTGTATCGTGCTCAACATAAGACACATTACGGAGCCTCACAGTATTACATAAAATATGGATCAGCGAAGATCAATATTGTGGAATACACAAGGATTCATTCTATCTTCAATCATTATATGCATAACAATAATAGACATAATCCTTGGATACAAAAGATTTTAACCTATCTCCCATCAAAAATTGACAATATAGGCTTAACTTTTGTATTTGTCAAAAGTCCATTCATTCTTTAATCAATAAACGAATACCGATCATAAACGACTTTACTTTTGACAAGGTATGGGACAACATAGTTCACGGACGTAAACACCAATATCCCTTAAAAAATTGCAATATAACAAATCATAAAGATTAAATACTGCAAAAACATTATCCTCCAAACAGTTTTAGAATTTAAACCAAAAAAATAAAAACATGAAGATGAAAATAATAGCTATGTGTAGTCACAATCATCGCTATTCAAAGCATTAGTTATTCTTCCAACTAAGCCAAAAAGAAGACATACTAGGCAACAAAAATAACCTCAGTTTTCCTTGATGATTTCATACCTTTGGAATGGTCCATCGAAATAGGAATCACTGATATCCTTGATCTTGTTGACCGTAGAGACACTATGTTCATGAGTTAGAAAGTTAATTTTTCGACCAACAATGCGAGCAAGATGTCGATCCTTAGCGCAATCAAGATAACTTTCTTCTGATTCCTTATCAAGATATTCTGAGTACCAAGGATTTTTGCATATCCATCAATAATCTGGTTTATCTGCAGTTGAAGGTTAGCAAGTTTGTTCTTTACTTCATTCTGAACGAGAATTAAATCCTTGACAGATTCTCCAATCCAAGAGGTATACTCTTTCCTTTCAAGCATCTTCTTCAGAATAAACTCTTGAGTAGAATCACTTCCTTTGAGATCATCCTCTGCAATAGGGTTAACTTCTTCTTTAGGAACAGTTTCCATCAAGTTCCTTTCTGAAGATTAATGAACGCACATATGAGATATATATATGTTCAAGTATACACCCTAGATAGAAACCCTAGAGTTCCTTGAGGAGATATGGACGTTCGTGGACTAGGAAAAATGCCAAAAAGATGGGCCCGACCAGGAAAACTGCATACTGTGTGTTTTTAAACTTTTCAATCCCTAAAAAGAAACGTCACAGTGAAGAGAGAAGGAAATACTAAAAACTCACATCATAAGATATCAACCATACAAACCAATGAAATTCAGCTAATTACTTGAGCATCTCTCAAACATCATCCTTGTATCTCTCAAGTTAGGTACAAGGACGGAACTTTCTGCTGCTAGGTAGCAGAGGGAGACATAGTCTCACCATAGTTTTTGAGAGAGTAGTTGAGATTTCCACCAGGATATCTGACCTCAGCATTTCTTGTTTTCTCTTGGCAGTTTCCAAATATAGGAAAACTTTTCACAGCCCTTCCCGAGGGTTCAAGAAAAGAGGCTTTCTGATTACTGAGTCTAGGACCTCTAGAGATCGGTTCTAGAGGATTTTCCGAAATGGGTCTCCATACTCTAGACTTAGATTTACCAGAGTTGTTCTTATAAGCACAGGACATGCTTTCATTAGAAGCACAAGAATTTATACCACTCCAACGCACCAAGGTCCTGTAATGATTTCTAGGAAACAGATTATTTTTATAAGATGCCTGGTTTCTTGTGATCAAGAGGTTCACTGCAGTAGTTTTCTGACCATTTACTCCATTGACAGTGGAAAGAAGCAAATTGCGAAGTTTAGAAATTTGTTTCTTCCTGGAAAAACAACGGATAACATAGTGATTTCCTTTTCCACAGAAAGTACAGGCTCGTGGAGAAGACGCAACAGTTGGCACCTGTTTCAACTTTCCAGCCCTGTGAGAAGATTATAAGTTATAAAAACTTTTCTCGGCACAATCTTCTCTTGGAGGATATTTCTTCATGTATTGTATGTCAAGAGGAACAGTTGAAACAGAAGAATTTTTCATTACGACAGAGTTTTCCTTTTCCAAGGTCATACATTGTTCATGGGCTAGTGAAAGTGATGCTTCCAGCTTCTCTTTCTCAACACGAAGTCTGTCAAGATCAGATGAATGCGTCTTGATCAAACGTTTTTCTCTAATTGAGTCTTCTTTGATAATCTTTTCAAGATCACAAATCTTATCACGATGTAGATTATTTTCTTGAAGAAGTTTCTCAATATCCTTAGAGAAGGACTCTATGATGTTATAGAGTACACGTTCTCGATCAATAAACTTTTCAAATTCATCGATGAGTTGATCATGATTCTGAAGATCAACAAACTCAGTAGAATTTTTTGAAATTCTGGTGAGCTCCATTTCAGCTTTCGCCATTTGTCCAATGTTTCATTGGAGGAAGAGTGGTCAACACAAGATGAGACAGTTTTCCTACCTCGGGATTCGGAAGAATCAACTAAGGAATAATCCTTTGAGGTATTTCCGATACACTTGACATAGTTGAAAGCTTTAGGAGGCATGTTGGTATGCGTAAGAGATTATGTCCTCAGATTCAGATTGCTACAAACACAGACTTGTAAGGTCTTAAACGTGTTTGCCTGCCCTGATACCAATTGAAAAAGCGGAGGTCTAACAACACCACCCAATATTTCTCTTAACAATCTGTATGGACTAACTCGAATATACTTTTAAGAGAATCAACAAGACTCAATTAATTAAAAGTATATCAACGAGTTTATATCTCTCTCTTGATTTGATTTACTCAAGCAGGAACTGCGAGTTCTAATAAAATACAAGGAATAACTCAGATAGTACCAAAGACCAATATCCGAGGATGAATGAATGACAATCAACAACCAAAGGTTGGATTATTCTAATTGATGATCTACGCACAACCTGTATTATTTTAATTATAAAGATAAAACAATATAAAGCGGAAACTGAAATAACACAGACACCAGAAATTTTGTTAACGAGGAAACCGCAAATGCATAAAAACCCCGGGACCTAGTCCAGATTGAATACACACTGTATTAAGCCGCTACAGACACTAGCCTACTCCATGATAACTTCGGACTGGACTATAGTTGAACCCCAATCAGTATCCCACTCATCCAAGGTACAGTTGTACTCCCTACGCCTATGATCCCAGCAGGATACTGCGCACTTGATTCCCTTAGCTGATCTCACCCACAACTAAGAGTTGCTACGACCCTAAATCGCAGGCTTTGTAAATAAACAAATCCGTCTCACACAGACAAGTCTTTCAAAGGATCAATCTGTCTCCCACAGAAAAACCCTAAAGTTTTTGTTCCGTCTTTTGATAATAATCAAGTGGAACAGAAACCAATTGATAATCCGGTCTTATATTTCCGAATAACAACCTAGATCAATCAATCACCTCACAACAATCTTAATCGTATGGTAGCGAAACAAGATGTTGCGGAATCACAAACAATGAGACGAAGATGTTTGTGATTACTTTTTATATCTTGCCTATCGTAGATATCAATCTCAAGCCAATCAATATGATTGTACTTGTACGATAGAAGATGCAAGATCAGATCACACAACTACGATAAAAGTAGTATCGGTCTAGCTTCACAATACCAATGAAATCTTTGAGTCGTTTAACCTGGTTTTAGAAGAAGAAAATCAAAGGTTAAAGCAGAACCGACTCTAGCATGCAAACTAGTATCACATGTAAGGTATGGGGCTTAGTTTTGCAGAGTTGCTAGATGTCCCCTTATATAGTCTTTCAAATTAAGGTTTTTCCTTGGTAACAAAGCAATCAATATCCACCGTTAGATAAAAACCTTATTTAGATTCAAGATAATATTTCTCAACCGTTAGATCGAAAACTTAGCTTGTTATACACAAATGAAATGCATGCTTCTAGGTTTGTTAACCGTACCTAAACGTGTACATTGTTGGTTCAACAATAGTCAACCAAAAGGTTAGCCATATGAGCATTTCATATCAACCATGTTCTTCTTCACCATAACTAATTAAAATGACTCAATTGAACTAGTTAGAGAGTTGTTCAATTGCAAGGAAATCTTATGTAACTACACAATACACAATTGAAGCAAAGATGATTTGATTCACTTGAATCAGTTCATGAACTTTTATAGCCACGGTTTGCAAACATCATTCCTTAGTCTTTTTAAGTTTATGTTCAGAAATCATCTTCAGATATATAACCTTCTCAAGTTCGCACACTAGGTTCGCGGACTTAAGCAACCGGGCAGAGTTTACAAACTCCGGTAGAAAATCTCGGCAAAGACCTTACGCCGGTTCGCGGAATGGTACTCACGCAACTAGTTTGTCAACTCCAGCAGAATTTCTCGGGATGAGAAGTTCGGCAGTTCACGGACTGAGTTCGCGGACTTGTCACTTGCCATTCTTCTGGTTCTCTTGATCAACAAAGTTCGAAAACTTTGGTTCAAGGAATAGGACTTTTACATAACTGTGTTTCCACAACAATATTTATGTCCACCATTGGTTATGTAATCTAAACTCTCATTCCAATCATTGAAACATTCTTAGAGGACGTTATATAGTTGTTACACCATTTCTCGTCAAAGCAATTTTCGAAGTGATTGAAACATATCATGACTTTCATCAATAGGTAAAGATAAACTTAGTCTAAGCGAAAAGCCTACCAACACATATTTCGAGATATAGATAGGCGAGTTATACTCGGCTCGAAATACCAAATGTGTATAATCATAGTCTATATATATAGGATACGACTTTTTGTCTCAAAGAGTAGGAGATAGAATAAATAGACTTTTGAGTGACGGATAAGTTTAAGTCTCCACATACCTTTTTGTCTAGAAGTTCCACCGGTTCCTTGTGTAGATCTTCGTCTTATATGATGAATCTCCATGGAGTCCTTGAGCTCGAAAACACTTATTATCCTAGTCCGAGAATTAGCTATAGTAGACTAGAAATCAAGACTTATAGTTTTGATCACTAACATTAACAAACATGCTTGAGATAGCAACGCATGCGAGTTCGACCGAACAATGCTCTAACATGATATATAAACTATGACAAATACTAGACCATACCCAAGACTGGCACCAAGGTTTTTTGTAATGAGATGATAACAATTTTTGAAATACTTACACTTTAGAATTTTTACCCAAAGTTCATTAGGAGAATGAATTAAAAGCCAAGTTGTTTTAGCCAAAAGGGCTAAATTCATATTTTCTTTTTAGATCCTAAATCCTAAGCCCCCTTGTAACTTATGAGAACAAACTTTTTCCCACTTTTTAAAATAGTAACCTTTGTGGCCATTCTTTCCCCACCAGAAGTCCCTTTGGGACTGCTCCATTTTATTAATTATGGAGTCTGGTATATGGAAAGAATTCATATGATAGTAGAGGACTTTAAAGTGTGTTGGACAAGAATAGATCTTCCAGATTGAGCTAATTGTTTACCCTTCCAGTTAGATACTCTAGAATCATGGTTAGTATTTAAATGGGACATGCTCTTTGTTCTATTTCTAGTGATAAAGAGAGGGATACCAAGGTATTTTTCATTAAGCTCAATTTTCCTAACATTCATGGATCTGATAAGAGACACACAGTGATCAGGGAGAGCATTTTTGCTAAAAATACAAGAAGATTTTTCAAAATTTATCATTTGACCAGAGATACTACTAAAATCCTTGATCAAAGACATGAGGTTACTAGTTTCAGTATGAGTCGCTTTAGTAAAAAGCATAAATCATCTGCAAAAAGCAGATGAGATACTAGGTGCCTCAGTAGTGACTTTGAGACCATGGATGAGGTTGTTGTGTTCAGCATGAATGAGATACTTTGAAAAATACTTCATACACAATATGAATAGATACGGAGACAGTGGATCTCCTTGCCTCAGGCATCTTGTTGGGGTAAAAGAGGGGCAAGTTGATCCATTCAAGAGTATAAATATATTAGTGGTGCTAATACACTGAAAAATTAACTTACACCAATCATCAGAAAAACCAATTTTTTTAAGAACAACAATTAAGAAGGGTCATTCTACCCTATCAAAAGCCTTAGAGATATCAAGTTTAAGGACCATGATACCACATCTATCCTTTTTTTTTCTTCATAATATGAACCAACTCATGTGCAATCACCACATTATTTTGATTGTTTATACCAGGAACATAAGCAGCCTGATATGGTGGTATAAGTTTGGCTAGTAACGGTTTCATTCTATTGACTTAGAGATGATTTTATAGTTAGAATTGCAAAGAGAGGTAGGCTTAAAGTCATCAGGGCTGATAGACTTGTTCACCTTAGGAATTAAAGAAATGAATGTGTGATTCATTTCTTTTAAGAGATTTTTAGAATAAAAGAAACTTTTAATAGTATCCCAAACATCATTTTCAAGCAAGTTCAGGTTTTGTTTGTAGAAACCTGAAAGAAACCCATCTGGACCAGGGGCAGTCCATAGGGCCATTTGCTTGATTATATTCCTAACCTCTTCAAGAGTAATGAGACTCAAAAAAATTTCATTGTCCTCATCAGTGCTACACTGATCAATGCAATCCAAAAAATCATTATTCAAGATAGGATTAGTGGTGGTAGATATGTTCTTAAAATGAGAAACAAGGAGGTCTTCAAGATTTTCTCTATCCCCATACCAAAGCCCATTTCCAAGTCTCAGAGAACTAATATGATTGAAATGTCTCCTTCTATTCACATCAGTGTGGTAGTAAGAGGTGTTTCTATCATGATTTTTAATAAACTCGACTCTAGCTTTTTGAGTGTAAACGGATTCTTGAGCTTTTTGTGCCAATTCATGATAAATTAAACATTTCATTTACGACATTTGGGATTTTTCTTTTTCTTTTTTTTTTCTTTTTTTTTTTTGCCTCCTCTTCCCTTCCATCATGGCCATTGTATGTTTTTACTCAATTCCCTGTTCGCATCTGTGTCCTGAGTTCACGTCTCCATCAATGAAAAAAAGTTCCAAGATACCCACGGAGGAATGATGATAAAAAATGTGGAAAACTAAATGATAAAGGAGAAAAACTAGGACCATCCATAAAGAGGAGGTATCTGAATATACTCGAATGTACCTAAAATTTTATCCAAAGGCTGATGTGGTTCCAATGTGGAATTTGATGTTACTGAAACTATACGTGACCCTATCCAATTCCAATGCATGTGTGTCTAGATTATGCTCAGCTGCCTTGAATTGAACCTCATTTTGCATATAACCACCATTATAAGTCAAGAGCAAGAAAGAGAGTACAACACGGATTCATTCTGTCCCTTTTTCACCAATTGGTTAGGACGCTTGACGCTTACTGTTCTAGTTGTGCCACTGACCTAGTGACTAAAAATGACCGGGCACTATTTGAAAAGGAAAAGTAGATCATAAACGAAAACAGTTATGGCAGACCAGATTACCCAACAAAATCAATTATACTGCAGGCAAGGCAATTAAACGAAGATTTTAGAAACAGTGCTGATTATATATAATAAAGGTTGGTGTTTCGTAGTAGGGTTATAATGATGATTAATTAGTTAGGTGTTAAATGAAGCGCTATTTATAAAAATCAATGTTAACGCTGCCTTTATTCGGAACAAAAGCTATGCAAGCGCTATTGCTCAAGATCACTGTGGAATTTTCTCGGATGTGGTATTATAACCTTTGATGTTATTTCTCCTCTTATGGCAGAAACAAAGGCGGTTTAACTAGGCATCAGTTTCGCTGAGCGTATGCATTGGTACAATTTTTTATTGAAGGTGATGCGGCAAAATATAACTAAAGCCATTGTAGGAGATACCATAGAAATTCCCTGGAGTATAAGGCGTATGGTGTTGGCAATCAAAGAAGCTACAAGTTCTTTTTTGGATGTTAGATTTGTCTCTGTAGTTAAACATACATTAGCTCACAGTCTTTATGAATTTGCAATGCATGACAATGTATCGGGATGGTGGAATGATGATTTCCCTCCTTATTGTATCTCTTCAGACCTCAAGTTTTTTAATTTTTTTTAATAAAAAGGCTCTTTATAAACCCCTCTTTCCTTTAAAAAAACGTACAATGACTTGTTTGATCCTTCTTATTCGATAGTAATCTTTTTAGTATAATGATGTCGAATTGTTATGTTTTGGCCAACCCCATGCACATTTGAAATTTGAATGATATCCTGTCAAGATGTTGTAATCATTTGGAGATGATTCGATTATTGATATCATAATATGAGTAGATAGAAAATATCCTCAAAAAGTTATCACATATTATAATGTCGTTGATTATTGTCGATACACTGGCTCACTTTTCCTTTCACCCCCTTTCTTTTGTAGGATATTGCTGACAATAAGGTATTGAAGGCGTGAAACATTTTTCATTTTTAGGAAGTGATGTGTATGTCGAAGCGCGAGGCGTAGCTTCATGGTTGATGTTTTGTTAGAAATAAATTAGCCGTACTAGTAATTATAAATTTAGGAAGATAAAATCTATATAAATTTTATATAAGTCTAATGATTATCAAAAACAAAATGTGGGCACACTGGTTCAGCTTATTCCAGGTGTAAAAGCTTTTAAATTTAGGCGGGAAAGGAGTTGACTAAGTCAAAAAGCGCATCAAATAAAGGAATCTAGCGCTTCATGAAAGATTCACTTCACATGACCGCTTCAGAGCGAAATGCTGAAATTCAAAGCGAAGAGAAACGTATGCTCCGAAACGTGAAGCTAGGGCACACTTTTAAGAACCATACAAGGTTCTTAGTCAGTTAAGTACTGTTCTTCAGCAAGCGGAGTTAGCAAGGAAATAAAGGGAAAAAATTGTTGCATTTCTTCTGAACATCTCAGCTGCGGTTCACACTTTTGAAAAGTGAAGAATATGAAGAATATGTCATGTGCTACCCATCAATCACAACAAGTTTCTGACTTCTAATTTCTTTTCTTTTTTTCTCTTGGCATCATCAGTGCTCTAATTTTTTTAAGTGTGTTCACGGTAAAATCAAGGGAGTAAGAACCTTGAATTCAATACCGATAATTATTTGGAAAGATCGAATTAATGTCTAAAAAAATTATTAAGATCCTTGAGTACAATGATCTTTGTCAGTATTTTCATCCTCTTACTTTGTCCAATTTTCCAGCATTTTCATCCTCTTACTTTGTCCAATTTTCCAGCATAAATGCACACTACTAATAATGGTAGTTGAGTAATAAACGAAGGAAGAAGAAAATTAGCCTTAGTAGAGAGAACAAAAACTCCTTGTACTAAATAAAAGAAGAAGAAAATTAGCCTTAGTACTAGTTTTAACATTATTCTGCCATCACAATACCAATTAATCCTACAAATAATTTCAGGTTGTGTACTCAACATTTTGATCAGTTGTTTTTTAAAATTAAATAGAAATTTAGTGGCAACAAAATGATGTCGAATGCCTGATAGATTTATGGAGCAGTGCTGAGGAGAAGTATTAGATAGTTTCATTTTTAGAGATCAACTTTGTATTAATACGGGGTTTGTCCCATTCCTCTGAAATTTGAGGAAGGAGTAGATTTCTTACTTATTTTTGCTAATTTTTATTTCATCCTTTTAGAATTGAAATCTGTACCCCGAAGGTTGTCTCTTATGGAGTAAACAAGTGGGATGTTTTAAACTTAACACCGTGGTATAAAATGAAGTTTTATTTCTCTCTGATCGAAAGTAGGGAATGTTGTAGGAAAGATCGACACAGGCGAGGGTTAATCCTCGCTAAAAATAGTAAAGAAAGCTGGCATAATTTTTTTTAAAAGAAATTCTAATAAAATATATATTAACTGATTATGGCTCCACCATTAAGCAAAATATATCTACAAAAATCTTACATTCTTCAAAAATATATAAGATTGAATCTCATTTCCCCCTATTCAAAAATGAAAGTATCAAGACCATAAGATTGAATCTCATTTCCCCCATTCAAAAATAAAAGTATCAAGGTTCGACCTTGAAATAAGATTGAATCTCATTCCCCCTATTCAAAAATGAAAAAGTATCAAGGACCTTGTGAATTCAAGCTTCACACGGACTACTAACGACTACTCTTCCACTTTGTTGGTTTTTAATACGGAAAATGGGTCATTTGTCCAAATATTTTAAAACATGGTTCAAATGGACGAGTAAAAATTATTATGAGTGAAATGGACACCAAAAAAATAGTAAGGATGAAACTGGATTCATCCTGACTTAAACTTAAAAAATATCAAGGATGAAACTGGATGCATCCTGATGTAAATTAAAAATAAGAAAAAGTATTTGAAAATGGATAGGATGAAACTGTTTACATCCTGGCTATTTTTACATTTTTGTCCATTTAAACAGTATCAAAATCTAAATGTCCTTTTCACCCAGGAATTGTTGATTTTAGTCTTTTTAATCAATTTTGTGTTTTTAATAATAATGACGTTTTCTTTTATTTCTAAGGTTAATACATAATTTAAATTCCTAGTTTTGTAGCTCATTAATACATTAAAGATAGTAACTTGGTAAATATATATATATAAATTTTATAGTGTATTTATATTTATTAATGCATGAATCTGCACTTCAAAATTCAACCATGAATCGTCGCTTCATGATTCAACTTCCGCGTTACTTCTCAAAAATAGAAAACAAGTCACACCCCGCTTCACGCTTTTAATACCTTGCATCAAAGATGATCACTGTAAATTTAAAACACAATCAACTTAGTTTACTTGTTGTACGTAACAATTCCTTAATTCTGATCTGCATTTATATAGTCTGAATTAACAGTTTGAATTACAATTTGCTCATGCATGAGTATAGTGCAATGAGTTTAACGTGTGTTTTCATTGCAAATGGCCAATTTATGTGAACAAAAAAACGCTATCCAGGACAAGAATTTCCTAAATTGCACCACTGAGCTACTCAATTCACAAGTTTTTCTTTTTGGTGCAAATTCGTTCTTTTTATTTACTAAGAGGATTTCTATTTGTTCTCCCAACTGAAAACATACATGTCGGTACTAGATCTTAAACCTTGAGTTACTGTTTTATATGTTATTATCTGTAACTGTATGTTGCTTTCCTGATCAGTCACACTGACGACATGATTTTCGAATAGGTTGTGCGGTAGTTGTTTTTGGGTAGCTTTTCCATCGAGGTCTAGTTATTCCTTTATGTGGCATGTTTGTTCCCCCCTTTTAGTCGGGTAGGTGGAGGATCTAGCATGCAAATTGTCACAGATTTATAGTCAGTTTGTATGGTCTCCTTGGCTATTTATGGTTAGAGGAAGGGATCATCTGCAGCAGATCGATTAGCTAGGAATATGTATATACAAAATACAAGAGGAAATCATGTTCTTAACATTCTATTCATAGATTTCGTTTTTGAGCATACAGTCGTGCATCGATTGGTAAAATAGTATCGGTTACTTTGGGTTAGTTTAGGGAATTCGTGTTTGAATTATAGCTAGCAATTTTTGCTTGATAAGAGTTCTAACTCGATAAATATTCCTATATATGATTGTAGTCCTCAATTACTTTGGTATAAATAGACGTGAGGTTCTCTTCTCTTTTCACGAGGAAGAATCCTCAATTTATGAGGAAACTGTAATCCGATAGTCTAGCAAACCTCATGGACCCAAAACACTTATATTTTTATCACAGAGAAGCCTAGATCACTACCATATCATACGAAAAATCCAAACATATCAAAGAAGAGTTTAGTTATCTATCTTAAGGAATCACAAAGTGTGATACGAAGAGAACTTCGTGAATTTTACCTATATTATTTCTGATCTAAAGTTAAAAAGATAATCTAGTCGGGATTCACGGATCCCTAAGTGAAGTCTTCAAAGTCGTTACCTAATACAGTTCTGTAAAGAAACCTAAATTGTAGAGGATGACTCCTTGTTTGCAAGAGTGCCAGGGATTAAGAAATCCAACTGCAAGAGTTTCTCTATTTATAGATTTTCAAGGCTAAATGTAGCTTCGAATTCAAGCTAAGGTTGCTTGGAATCCAAGCTAACACTTTCCCAGTTTAGATGAAATTCCTAGTTAGGAATTCATGTAAACGTGCAAAAAGGATCCCTTGAAATTACACAAAATAGTATGCACCACGATTCGAACAGTTCGAACCTTTCACAATGATAATCTATATAGGCCAATTAAAGCCGTGAACTTCCAAGAAATAATGGTGTTCAAAAATACTCAAGACTAAACAATAAGCTACAATCCTAAAGATATTTTGTGAACAGAGTTGTCTTAGAAGTGTATATGAGAGATATAACAAAAGCAAACTATAGCCATGGTTAATGAATGCACAACGAGTATGCTAAGCTTTACAAAATTCGTGCGCTTTTGCCTTTGCACTTAAGATCCATAACTAGGTTAGATCGACCAGGTATACATACCGAAAATGCGTACCCTTGGCAGTTCCAAAATCAAATCAACAAATTATGCATACCGGGTATGCGTACCTTGGCAGTTCGCGAAGTCATATCTATGCGTACATCCAAGTAGTTTGTGTATTTTCTCACATTCAATTTAGAAACATTCCCAATAACCATACGTTAAACAATTCGTGCAATGTTTGCTTGAGAAATTTTCCAAATATCAACTTAAATAAAATTTGTTTGTGAACAGATTGTTCTAGACTAAGATTGCTAAAGATCTATGAACAACCATTCCTTGAATCATATTTCAAGAGTTTAAACAAGACAAGCTTGAACTCAAAATTTTTCTTTGCAATATTAAATCTACTAAAATTATACGACATAACCGATCAAAAAATAAATAAATCATACAACATGTCTCATAAGAAAGAATGGTAAATGCAGTGAGTAAATAGGATAAGTCAGTCTTCACATACCTCTTTGTTGATGAAGATCTCACAAATATCTTCGTTTGTTCTTCAGTCTTCAATCTTTGAGGGTATTCGGTGATATCTGATACTCAACTACCATGCTCTAATCCTAGTCTGAGACTTGATTTTGGTAGACTGGAAATCAAGATATAGTTTTGTACATCTAACATTGACAACGATCTTGAGATAGAAAAACTTGTGAGTTCGACCGAGCGATGTTCTAACAAATAGATTATTTCGATAATCACTGTCTCGGTTTGATCTTTGACTAAAAATGTTTGTATTGATAAAACGAAAGATCATTTACTCTACTTTATTTTTGACAAAAATATTTGTCTCCGAGATTGATAAGTAAGTTGGTTACTGAAACAAATTTAGTCATTTGTTGTTTCGGGTTACTATCTGAAGGAGTTGAGATCAAAAATCTTCAAAACGGTGAAACAACTCGAGATAATGGACTTTTTCTTGGGATTCACATGCGTTGGGAATATTTCTTGTGGACACAGGGAAACTGGAGGAACTGGGCAAAAAAGGAGTATTTACTTGGTCTAAACTATACGAACTTTCGATAGTCAATTTATATAGCAGCTTAATTCTGAGAGCATTCAAAACTGTAATAGGTCCCGGGTTATTCTGTAAGGAAGTTTTTATCGTTAACAAAATATTGTGTGTCGTTCCGTATATTACTTTACTTTTCGTATTATAATTATTGTTATACTTACAATTAAGTAATTGTGCTTGTATCGGTATGATCTCATAGTTAGTTCAGTCTCGGAGTTTAACCATAATACTCAGTTACATCTTGTCGAAGTAATTCTTTGGACATTATTGTTTTGGTAGAATTATACAAGGTGTGTCTGTATAGGTTGATAATGAAAATATTGTGGTATACTCAGTTCTCTCGGTCGTCACTTTATTTTTTTTCCTTAATCCTTAACATAAATGACCGGAAAGAAAGAAGAGAAGGTAAGATGGTTGTAGTGACTGAGGATGTTAATGCTAAGAAGTCAAATGTGATATAAAACATGAGTTCCGAGATTAATAAAAGTGGGATAGTTGATATAGCATTGAGAACTTAGGACAAAAATTTATTAATGTCAATATCTTGTTACTTATTCTAAAAATCGGCGTACTAATATCTCTGCTTCCGTACTAAATTCTCACCTTCTAGTTTTTTTTTTTTTTTGCATATCTTCATGGTGATGGCATTATTATTCTTATTAGTCCTCATATGATTAGTAATCTTCTTGATCCAAATGACGACCCATATGATATGTTAAATGACTACATCATTGGCATTCCTGCTAGTCCGGTTCTTACTACTTTTGTTGGTCCTGATAATGAGATGGTGATAGTTGTTCCAATCAAAATTCAACTATACACTACTATGAACAAATTTTTTGGTTTAGATTATTGCAAGTTAAATAAAGACATGATCTTAGATTTTTTTTCAATACTAATTGCAAGCATGAGGTAGAAGACTTTAGACTTTAGAGGTTTGAATGTTGTTGAGAAATATTACTGGCATGTTAAAAATGAGTGTATTTGGTGGTCCTTAATATGCATAAATATGTATGGTATAAGGAATACACACCCTTTATGCATTGATAAAGGGTTTGTATTACATGTTTTCTTGCATTACATGCATTGATAACTTATTGGATAAATGTTTGCTTAGGTAAATGAAAAAAGTCGTTCTCGTTGCTTTCAAGCCAGATATTGATTAGCATATCTCTATTCCGATAAACTAGCGGCTGCACCGCCGGCTAGTGGTTTTGCTTCGTCAACTGCTCTTTCTTTTATGGGGCGATCAAGAAGCTCGGCTAGGTCGAATCTCCACCCAT
The DNA here is from genome assembly GCF_003573695.1 of Papaver somniferum. Lineage (NCBI taxonomy): Eukaryota > Viridiplantae > Streptophyta > Magnoliopsida > Ranunculales > Papaveraceae > Papaver > Papaver somniferum. The sequence goes on along the minus strand of NC_039360.1, from coordinate 61,517,747 downwards.
CAGTTGATCCCCTGCTCTAAACTCTCAGGAAAGTCACACTAACCATTAGAGATTTTAACTAGGGAGAAGCAAACATCCATTAAAAGCGACTTGACCTATAGATTTTGGAGTCCTACACATGCATAAATATGTATGGTACATGGAATGCATACAATTTTTAAGCAATAAAACTTACAAAATTTGTTGTGAAATTGTCAAGAATGTGGTTAAGAATTTCTTAGGGAACATTTCAAGGCCTTAGTTAATTAAATTCAACCTGATATTATGGTTTTAAGTGAGATAAAACAAACCATTACAAATGTCTTGAGTCTTTTCAAATCTGCAAGTATTATTATATAAAAAATAGTGGATCCCATAGGGAGGTCATGAGGGTTATCTCTGGCTTGGGTGGATATAGTCATACTTGCAACAACTCAGTCTTAGAATACTTTATCATTCACTAGTGGAAAATGGGTGTTTTACCACCCACATCAGAGACCCTCATTAACGGTAGTCGGACCGTTGACCACGAAGAGCCATCTCTGGATAAAAAAGTTTCGGAATCCCTTAAAAACTATCTCTGAATATTTACTATTTTACCCTCATTCAGGGACCCATTCCGCTACCCATGATTAGTGATGTATCTGTAGTTAGATGAACGACTGAGAAACGTTTGAGATGTGAGCCATTGATCTATATGAATGGACGGCTCGATCGGGAAGTAGGTACTTCGTTATTGTCGATGCATCTGTCTGTCTGTACTCATCTCAATCTCTTTATCTTTCATTATCTTTATTCTCTCATACCTCTTTCACTACCTCACAACAGAACTCTATATCTCTTCTTTTTTTTTCTCCGTAAGTGTCAAGCTTAATTTTCTCTCGATCGACTTCCATCATCTTCTTCTTCTATAATGGATCCAGATCCGGAAGGTGAAATCGAAGTCAATACCTTCAGAAAAATAATCGATTTCAATGGTGGTTTGTGTGTTGTCAGTGATAAAATACTTCTTACGATTCATTGGGGTAATCATTTATGAGAATTCTTACGGATCACATAACTAGGAAAGATTGGGTCATAAGTTGTTCATATGAGAATTCTTAAAATAAGAGTATCACTTGGAGCTTCCTGACAAACATGTTTATTAGATCATTATCCTTCCTTGAATGGTAATGAGGATTTTAATTTTACTACGAATCAATACGACAGTGGGGGAGTTGATAGAATTAATAGAAATGAAACGCTCTTTTTCTCAGATGCTTAAGGGTCTTATCTCAGCCCGATTGCTTAAGATTATAGTCGTATTTTTTTGAACACCAAGCATGAAGAAAAATATGGATGTAAACCTTTTAAATGTTTTGGTACCTAGCTATATATTAAATCTTACATCGTCGTCATTCATGATTCTTGGTTAACTCATCATGTTGGTTCACCGACTTTTCAACTTGTTAAAAGATTATTTGTTGTTAAAAGGAACATTAAGATGCGGAACAAAAAACAGTTTGAAAATATACATTTCAGACGTGAACAAGCTACAACCAATCTTGAAAACTTTAACAATCGCACATAACAAATGTGAAGTTTTAAAATTATTAAGCTACGAAATGGTAAAATGGCATGATATAAATGAATCCTTTATGAAAATAAAAGTATGGATAAAATGTTATAGTTAGGTGATAAAAGTACAAGTTGTTTTCTTTGGTTAGTGAGAACTAGAAATCCAAAGAATATAAGCAGTGCTATAAAAATGATAATAATATTTGGGTTGAGAGTGGAGTTCAGATCCAGGAAGGGTTTTTTAACCACTTCTCTGAGATGAATACTACCACTACACCAAATACTAATAAATCTATAATCTCTAACATTCACACTCTGGTTACTGAGGAAGATAACATTATTCTTATGATACTAGAGTACGAGGAAATAAAAATGCGGTTTCCAAAATGACAGCCTCTTCTTCGTCCGAGCCTCATGGGTTCCCAGTTGTTCTCAGTACAAATTACTTTTACCAAATAATTAAAGAACTCAAAGCAAGATTTATTTAGCATATAAAACACAAATAATGAATAAGATAAGAGGATTACATACGATAACAATTATTTAAAGCATATAACTTACCATGTTTATCAAGGTTCTCGTGGTGGCTGACTGAAATACAAACTACTGGGCAATTCCATGTGCACCATTTAATAATACTAGTTGATCAAAAGTCACATGAATTCGGCCACAAAACCATTTGAGCACATGTAACATGATATACCATATGTCATTATTAACATACATCATCAAGTTATCATTAGATAAAAAACTCAAAGGAAATATCATATAAAGGCATGAATTAAAAATTATTTATTTAACGTTGTCAGCTGCCATGATGTTGCGGCTGCGAGAAAAAAATCTTAAATATTTTTTCCATAAAATTTTATAGGCAGTCGTATAAATCGATGTATAGCGTGTTGATAACGTGTTATGAGGTATACACAAAAAAGTAAAGAGGAGAAAAAAATGGATAATTCTTATTATTGTGTATGGAATTGCATATCTTTAACTCTCTATTTAATTTCAGTTGGAATTTTTTTATTAGACGTTTATCTTTTTTGAGTTTTGGGTTTTTTAATCATAATTACTTTTGAAGTTTTGTTCTACATATTCACCTTTTCTCTTCAAAAAAAAAATCTCCTTTTGTAAAGATTGAAAACTTGTATCGGTATATGGATCATAATCTTAGACGCAAAGGTATATTAGTAAATAAAAATTAGTTTATAATAAAAAGTTTTATTAAAACAAATTAAAAAAAAACAGAAAGAAAATGCAAACAAGGTGTTACAAGAGGAACAAGCAACAACCAACACTAAAAACGAAAGAGTTACAAGCAAAGTTAAGACATCAACCAAAATACATGTTAAAGTACTAGAAAACATCCAACATATTCCAAGGTATCTAACCCCTTGTGTTTCTTTTTAGCAAGTGTTCCTTTTCCACAACCCAATTTCCTACTACGGAAACCCTGAAAAAGATTTCTCTTATATAGTAACGGACAAAAATAATTTCAAAAAGCACTGACATAAGTAGAGATAGAATTTGGAAGAGTTTTTGACTAAATAGAGGATTGCATTTCTCGCAGGTTTATAAAAACACTGTTTGGAGACTAAAGTGACGGAAAACACAAAACAAACTTTTTTCCCCAATTTGAGAAATCATAGCAGATAAGATCATATTGCAACTTCAAAAACTAAGCGACGATTGATCTCTCCCATCTATAACACTTGTATATAAATTCATATGCGTTTCTAAATTGTGGGATTCTCTTTTAAGTGACTCATCTTTCATGAAAAATATATTCGACATTATGCCTACTTCCCCGAGGCTTTTGATTTATGACCCAACTGACCAGAAAATCCCACTCTTTCAAGTTCATGACTCCAAATTCATAACCAAACATGATGGATTTACCTTTAAGGTGGTTAGAGAAATCTTTTAGGTAGGGTAGGCTGGTCGACCCCCTAGGCTCGAAAAAATTATACAGCCAAAAAAATATCTCTTCATCATATATATGCACGCAGTTTTGTCTTACTTTGTCTTTTCAATAATTTTGAAAAATTGAACTGTTAACATGAGAAAGTATCACTACTATTATTATTCGTATTTAGACTTTTCGTACTACCACCAGTATTGGTCTTAATTTTTCATATTACTAACAATAAAAATTTTATGGGTAACATAATAAACATTACATAAGTCGTCATGTTCATCATAATTGATTTGTGTGTCACTTTTTAATATTTTTTGGATTTTAACATGTAAGATACTACATATATACTTGTAATTGTAATTGCATAATGGTTAATTTTTCTAGGTATATTCTGGTTGAGTTTCGAACTTGGAATGATGAGTTTTAGTTTTTATTATTATAAATATATTGAAAGTTCCGAAGTGTTTTATGAGTTGTTAATTTTTCTCCTTGCTGATTTATTATATATGAGTATAAATAAAAAAGTACAAAAAGATTTGCCTTTTTTTCTTGTTATACTCATATGAACAGACATCCAATCTTTTTTCACGTGTACATGTTAATCTTGACTCTTCATATCATAGGAAACTAGTTGACGAGCAACTTAAAAATTTTATCTTCTGATACGTACAAGAGAATACTTATGAAGTTTCCCGGCATTAACCCATATCTACAGATTGATGTGATATGATTAAGAATTACAGAGCAATAGATCAGTTGAACTGCATGTATTAAGCTTTGGATGAACCAGCTCTTTCCAACCCAAATTTTGCTGATCAAATAAGTGTTTAAAATTTCTCGATGGGAGTATAGATAGTAACAAACTCTCTCTTGTTCGTCTCTTCTAATTGTATTCCTTCTTGGAATTCCTACAGTCTACAACAAGTAACTCAAGAGTCAAGACAGATGCTCAATTAAATCCAATGAAAAATCATTAATGGAAAATAAAATAAACCAAAAAACCCATTAAGTTTGATTCAAAAGATGAAATGAGAGTAGTATTTGAGTTTCCAGAGTAGAAAGTAGAACTAAGAAAGTAAAAACAGAGAGGAAATGGGGGAGTTGAAGGCAACATACTAGAATAGCTTTCACGCATCAGAGGGGATAAACAATTTCAGAATGACTTTTAGAAACATAAAAGTTAACTTATTGTGAAGAAAGATATTTTACTACTAACTTATGTTCATGATTTTTACTTCCGGAGAAGTAGAAGTTACTGTCAGAAGTTACTTACTACTTCTGGTATCCAAACACGCTATAAGCATCTGTGTAACAAAATGAAGACGAGAAAATTAAAATAGGAGAAGTTTCCTTTTATTTCTCAATATTTCAATTACTTACCGTAAACTCACATCATATTTATAGACTAGACTAGTACGACATGTTAAATCATAAGGTGACGATTATCATGATAAACATAGGACACAAAATTATCCATTGAGATAATGTATATGTTTAACTGATTCTTATTTTAATCAACTTAAGTACGAGAAACTGCTGGATTGTTCTCAATTGAGACACACTGGACATCCATAAAATTGAGCTTCCACAATGCTTTCTTTGGACCAGGTTAGAAGAATCTAGTCTTATTAAAACTTTGTCGCTAAAATCCGACGAGAAAAAACCCGAGTAAATAGTACAAAAAAATTGTTGCCTTGTCAAAACCTTACAAAAATTGGTCGAAGGAAAAAAAATATAACTTTTGAAGTTTTTAAGTGATGATGGTCGTCAAGAATTTCTCTCCTTGTAATAGCTACGTCAGGAAAACCATTTGGGACAAAACCTGATCTTTGGATAATATGGGTTACCGCTACTAAATATTTCCTTCGCCGGAACTGTGATAGACGCATTTATGTGTTTATTTTGTTCTCGATATCATATATTATTAGTATCCATTTTGTACTTATTTTGGTATTTTATGCTTTTGTAGGTATTTTTGGAGAAATAAACATGTACGGAGAAATTGGCTTGAAAAGTGGTATTTGGACCCCGAGAAGAATTACTAAATGCACCCAACAGATGTGTTAAAGGCACATCGGGAATACGTTGGAGGCACCCCAAAAAAGTTATATTTGCACCTCTCTAGGAAAAAATTACTAAAGGCACCCGGAGGATTTATTATTGGCACCCCATTTTTGGATTGGGACACCAAATTACTATTGGCAGATCAGAATTAGTTAAGGGCACCTTCTCCTTTACCTTTTGAATTTTGAAAATTGGCTGAAAAAAAGTGATATCAATGGGCAGAATATAGGGTTTGATTTCTGAACGATTTTGGGGAGATTTAATCGCTGAATTTTCTTGGGTTAGACTTGAATGGACAAAACAGGGCATGTATAGGTGGTCGTTTCAACTAACTTGGACCAGATGTATTTGAAGAAACAGAGTCTCAGGTTTGTTGAGTTTTCCTACGAGTTTTTCAGGCGAGATTCTATCGGATTTTTGGATTGGTTTGGGCATGGTTTGATCAAACAGGACTCATAGTTGCATCAGATTCGAAGAAAAACAAGAATTACGATAAGTTTTTACGAAAAAAGGGAAGAGAGTATTATCGGGTTTCTGCGTGATTTTCTAGTGAAGAATTGATCAACTTTTAAGGAGACTTTTTCACGGGAATTGATTTGGATTACCTTGTGGTACTAAGACAGGAATGGTAATAGATTTGGTTTTGAACAATAAGGAAGTTTCCATATATCTCGATTCATAGGTGAAATAGATATTCTCGGATTTTTGGTATATCTGGAAGGTCTGTGAGGATTTAGGGGAAAATATCTTGCCTATGGGATTCGAATATATCTTGGACAGAGTGTGGGAAGTGTTTAACTAGGTTGACGCTAAAGAGAGAAAAGGATGGAAATATTTACGTGATTTGAGGAGAATGAAAAGAGAGATGAAAAGGGTATTTAACCGGGTTATTTTAGACCATGTAGGATATATAAAGGTGTTGGGAGATGTTCCTACCAGAGATCTGCTGCATATAAGAGGTATGGATGTTCCTTTAACCTGCATTTTCTGTGTTGAGATTATTATTAATCCCACATTATCTGGGTTATCTAAGCTCATGCGGTTTATAATTCCTTAGTGCGACTCCACTCATCGCCAATTGATTTTGAGTTGGATTCCCATATTCTAACATGGTATCAGAGTAGGTTATTTGTGTCGAGTCATTTGACCGCATCTTTACTATGCGTTACCCGATTTATTGTCCACGTTTTAGACCTAATGAGGCTATACGTGAGGGGAAGTGTTGAGATTATTATTAGTCCTGCATTGTCTGGGTTATCTAAGATCATGTGGTTTATAATTCCTTAGGGATACTCCACTCATCTAATTGGTTTTGAGTTGGATGCCCATATTCTAACATTCTGCCAAGAGAATGAATCATCCAACCATCTTCTGTTGCACTGTTCTTTTGCACATAAACTTTGGGCTCTTTTTCATGAAAAACTCAACTGGGCTTACACGGTACCTAATGATATAGTTTCAACTCTTCACTCCTGGAAACTGCATTTCCATGATAAGGCAAGCACCACCATTTGGAACTTTCTTCCATCTGTTATCATGTGGACCATTTGGAAAGAGAGGAACTCTCGAGTTTTCAAGGGTAAAGAGAACACTATAACCACTGTTTTCGTGAAAGCTGAATACTACTTGTTCACTTGGTCTTTGGTGATTAAGGATTTTAAACATGTAGACTATCAATCGAATACGGTTAATTAGCCTAGTCAGTTTTTTCGATTTTCTTAGTCTTAATGATCTAGTATCCTGTTACTAGATCTATGTTTTGTTTCTCTTGTAGGGTGGTTCAATTCTTTTGAATCCTCTTTTTTTTTATCAATAAATCTTTCTTTGCCGATCAAAAAAAAAACAGAGATCATAGAAGTAATTGAGGGTTAGGGGTAGTTGCAGAGAAGAATTGCAGAAGCAGGAAGAAGGAGAATAGTTGCAGACAACACAACAGAAGTGTCGTTCTTAAGAACAGACTGTCGCAGGGAACTGTCATAATTCTAAATACTTTGCTTGCAAAAGACCTTCGCGGCTACATTATACTTTCAGCGACTAACAACAGATTCGCTGAGAAAGACTTTCTGCAACTGCTGTTTTATTCTTTTTGATTCTTTTCGCCTTTGTAAACACTTATTGAGCTTGGAAGAAAAAAAATTAGCGTGTTTCCTACATGATGAGCTAAACCCCAACATCGGGATGACGGAGAAAGCCATATTTCATGCGTGTGGTAATTATATTTAATTTTTTATGACTCTTTGCATTAATTATTAATCGTTTTATTATTTTTATTGAATGGTGGTGATTTCAATTGATGGATCATGGTTAAGTGTTTTGATGTCTCATGCTTTCGATTTACAGTCATTGCTTTAAAAAATCTACCTTGGTAAAGAATGATAATCAATATTTTATTATTATTTGAGCTATAATTGTCTAAAACCAGTTTTTTAATAAGGTGAGTTAGTGTATCAACATCTGATGCTTGTAGTAAATAGCCACAAGTGGATAGCCATATATCCACTAACTATATAATACTCCCCTTTGGATATCCACTATTTTCTATGTTTGCCTTGCTAGAACCTTTATAGGGAAAACCCGAAGGGAAAAATGATGAATAAAGGAATAAGAGTACAATGCTAAAAAGTAGTTAACGCACAAGTTACCTCGTTAAAATTTTGACAAGGAAAAACCCCAACGGCACAAAAACTTTGATGAAGGAAAAAGAGTACAACACATCAAAATCCAAAAATTAACTCTCCGTGATGGAAACTTTCATGATTTACAAAGGGGATACCACTATTAGCGGGGTGATACCAATTCAGCGATCCGACGATTAGGATCTGCTAATATTTATTTGTCCTATATGAATTGGTATCAACCCCAAGTAATACTGGTATCCCCTTTATAAATCGTGGAAACTTTGCTAGGTTGCAAATTCCTCCACGACATATTACTCAAACACTGAGATAACCCGTCTCTTAGATTTTGTCCCATGGATATTCCCATAGTAGATGGACCAGTTTTCAGAAAACCATTATTCCAGGGGCAGATCTATGTAATCCAAAAAAAACTTCCATTTTGTATTGTAATTGTGTTTGGTTACAAAAAAATCAAGCCTAAAAAAATAGATCTAAACCGGTCCAAGTCAAGCCGATTTGTTTTCAACCGACCCAACATTCATTTTCTGGTTCGCCACTCCATTATTATATGGACAGCAATAACATCTATACTCGGGAAAAACAATTGACCGACCTACATCAATCACCAATGTTTATTTAGTTTTCGATCCTAAAGGCCATGATGATCATTTCAGAATCTCCTTTTGATTCATCCATCAAATACAAGACTCCACCAGGTTCTATTTTTCCTTCTTTTTTTCTTTGCCATTCCCCCCCTTTCATTTTTCTGATATCAAACATGCAAGAGTATAGAATTGAAATACCTTGATTAGAACCTCCAGTAAATTACACTGATTTAGTTTATGTGAAGATGAAAAGAGATGAATTTGATGCTAATTGTGATGTTAAAACTAGGGTTTATTGATGGTACTAGTAGCAGTAGTTTATTGGGTCTTCATCAAAGACTCTGCATTTCTTTGGAATAAACATTTCTGCTGGTAATGCTAATTCTTATCGTTTATAATGATTTTTTTGTTACTCTTTATTGTCCATCCATTGTGCTTGCAGCAATTTTTGCAACCATGAGATTTCTGATTGATTAATAAAATCTGTGATTCTTTATTCATTCACTGAATTTGAAGTTGCAGGAACAGCTTTCAGTCTCCTCAAGTTGTTACTGGGATTTTTTTATTCCAAATGGAAAGTGGTAATTTTTTTACAAAAATTCTTGGGAATTAGTTACTCTAAAGAGTAATTGATTTAGTAAATTTTTTAATTATCTTCAGAATTCACCAGAAAAATTCACAAGGATGCTGTTAAAATTGTTTTAGTTATTTCTTCATTGCTTCTTGCAGTTCAAAATCAGCATGCAGTTAATGAAGATGACGGCCCCTGGACTTCCAGTTATATATGGAGGATCGAAAACGTTTCCAAACTGAACGAGGATGATCATTTCTCTCCTATTTTCAGTATAGGTCCTGATAAATGGTATATTGATCAACCCCTTTTCTGTACTAGGACTATTTCTATTTTACAATACTCACAAGTTGCTATATTTGTATTAGGCGATTGCTGGCATTTCGCAGGGGATGCGAGGTCAACGGTTACTTATCAGTCTACGTGGTTGCAATTAAATGTAAGAATTCGCGAAATGCGAAATTCAATTTGGCCATTGTTGATCAAACTTATAACCATAACTCATTGAGAAAAGGTATGTAGCATTATATATATAGACTACAGATTTAAAATGGATAACTTCTAAAGGTTCTAGATTGTTGCCATTGTGTATTTGTATATATATAGATACAGAAGACCAGATTTTCCGCTTCACCGAGGATGAAAGTGATTGGGGTTTTGATGACTTCATACAGTTAAAGGAACTTAAAGATCCTAGAAACGGGTATATCGTGAATGATGCTTGCATCATTGAATGTATAATTTCAGCACATGACTCTATCGAGGTTGGTAGCTTGTTTGTTCCTAAACCAAAATAAATATGATCCAAATTAGCCTCGATGTATATACAAAGTATAAATGTACTGTTTTATTTGTGATTCAGGATGTGGTATTTGAATCCATTGAGAGGGATTCAGCTTTTGTCTGTGCATTTTGCCAAACCTCCAAAGTATCAGAGGTATGTGTGTTATTTTTTTTGTGTGTCTGACATTGAGAATTTTGCTAGAGCAATATAGGAAGCTGTTAACCTCAATGTTCATCTCTGCCTTGTCAATTGAGAAAAAAAGTTTCTTTTCATTCCTTAAGTACTGATTATTAGCTAACTAATATTCTCTCTTACACTACTTGACTTTCCATGTTTCTGACTTTCTATACGGGCGCGCACATTCAGAATTCTGGATCAATTTTGCATTTTGCCAGTAGAAAAGAAGTAGAAGAGGATGAGGCATCTGGACCAAATGTGGTACATGTTCACCAAAAATGCGCAGAGTTGTAAGTTTTTATGTTCTTGTTTTTATTTTTTAAATTTCATCTTTCAACCCTAGTTGGTTATACAATCATATTTGCCGATATTGTAGGGCGCCTAGAGTTTATTATGCTGGTGAGATTGTTATGAACTTGGAGAAGGAACTGGCTAGGAGTTCTAAGCTTAAATGTAGCTGCTGCGGGTTAAAGGGTGCAGCTCTTGGATGCTTTAAACGCTCCTGCAAGAATACGTATCACGCTCCTTGTGCATTGGGTACTTCTGATTGCCAGTGGGATGATGTAAGCTACAGCTTTATATTGATTAGTGCACCAATTTTTTCCTTGTGTATAGTAATTAAACTCCTCCTCTATTGTTTCTCCTAGGCGTGAATCTATCTTATTTTCTTTGACATTGTCTGGTAATAGGAAGGTCATCGAATGTTATGTCCAAGCCATTCTGGTATGAAGTTTTCACATGAGAAAACCAAGAAGGAGAAGAAGCTAGTGAAAGACAATTCTTCAGCTGTTCAAAGGTACATCTTTAATCCTTCTCCAATAAATTCTCACAGTTAGTACCATCTCCAAAGCTCCTTGAAGACTTTTCAGCTCCATTAACTAAATTCTCTCCAGTATTGTCATTAAAATCTTTAATTATGATCAGTAGTAGAAGGAAGGTCTAAGATCCAAAATAAACAAATTATGGACTTCAAAATGGTCTTATGGATGCTTGTAGAACTTGGGTCTGCGAATGACAGTTGATGATTAGGTCCATTTCTTTGTCAAATCCCACCGTGGCAGTGGTCACCTAATTATAACTTACCCTATTCCTTGCACTCTCTTTTTCTACTGTCTGGGTTTCATATTTGCTTAGGTTGCCTTTGATCCTTAATTTGTGGAAAAAAGCAGACTTCATTTTGAATGTTTTTTTTCCTCTTTTCTTTCTATTTAAGGTTGAGTATGCTGAAGAAAGAAAAGGTGATAGCGAAGAAGAAGAAAAGTCGTTATAGTCGGACGGGGTGAAGGTGCAGATGATTGAGAGATGGTTGATATTGCTAGTAATGGTGATGAACAATGGAGGAGGGAGAGAAGCTAGCAAAGGACTAGTTTAGTGATTCCAAAGCATCACCTTTATACTACTTTCTTGGACCTGTGTCTGGACTTTTAAATCATTTTTTTTGTTTTGTTTTTTGAAGCATGGGTTGAAATTAGTTACTTGTTCATCTGAAAATTAAAATGGGAAAAATAAAAGAACAGAATCGGTTAAGAGTTGTTCGTTTTATTTGCTTTGCGATCCTGTGCAAAATCCTTGGCATAGTATAGTTGCTTCACAGCAGGATAGAGTACTATTTTAGGCTTATCAATTGTCCTCAGAAACTTAAATTTAGGATCTTTTGATATCCCCAAAACAGCAAACTTCGTTTTAGCTCTGCTATGAAATGTCTACTCCCTCTCACTCTGAATATCAACATTTGCTATACTCAAACACCACGGTTTCATTTCATCTTCTGAATCAAACTTAATGGGTACGGGTTTTCTGGTTTATTCATTTTTCCATTAATGATTATTCACTCTAAAATGGATTCCTAAAATGAGCTTCATTTATCTCAACCCTAGTGCCAAAATACTAGAGGGTCTTTAGGATACCGAGAGGAAGTTCAGATCCAGAGAACATACGAGGTCAGAAAGGAGCAAATGGTGTATACTATTCCAACTTGAGCTCTTAATTATTTTTCCATAAACAAATAAAAAGTCTAGTTTAATTGGGGGCCATAACTTCTAATTGGGGGCCATGGAATTTTGTTTGCCCCCCAAATTTTTCAGGGGTGTAAAAATCGGAAGATGAATATACTATTTTACCCTTAATTAATATTTTTTTTCAAGTAATGATCATCATTAACGACCCTTCACCGACATTAACGACAGTTTAAGGTCGTCATATACATCATGATCAAAACAATAACGACTCTAAACTGTCATACACTAACAACTCTTTTTAGAGATTAACGACAGTCTATAACGACATTTTTAAAACATTAACGACTGTTTAAGTCGTCAAATGCGTAACCAAAACAGTAACGACCCTTCCAAAGGGTCGTCAGGGAATTGATCATTTTTATGACGACCCAAAATTGTCGTACATTTCCGCCATTAATGAATCTTCGACGGTTTAGAGTCGTCACTTAAACAGTCTAAACATTAATGACTGTTGAGGGTCGTCAATGAAATTTTTTAATACCCTGACGATTTTTCATAACCTGGAAAAGTTGCAGGTTTGAGTCGTCATTTTTGGTGTCAATACATTGACGACTTTCTAGAGTCGTTGAGGTATACATCCCTCGACATTGACGACTCTTTCTCTGTGTTGTGACATACATCCAATCCATGGAAGAATTTAAGATAATCTTACCATCAACACAATCATCTTTTTTGCTTGAACCTTCCCCAACATTATTTCCCCTATTTGAATTACTCACTTCTAAAAATCCTAAATTTTCCTCTAAAACCTCCTCTTCTTCTTCTCAACTCAAAAAAAAAAAAGAAAAAAAAAGAAAAATGATTCTAAAATTTGAGTTTAATCTAACATAATCTCACCACACTAATTAACTTAATTTAATTAAATTTTAATACTGATCATTCAGGGACAGTTTAGCCATTTAAAAATATTTTGGTTAAGGGGTGACTCAATTTGAGTTTTAATGACCTTTTTGTCCTCTAGTGGGAGGCCCCTAATTATTTTTTGGGGCCCCAATTAAACTAGGATAAAAAGGCTTATCAATAGTCTGCGTTAAGCAAGAAGAATACATTTTGCCTAACTAATTTGTCATTGCATAAGGACAGCCTACAAATGAATCGGCTGATGCCATTCATCCAGAAATTTAAGATGCAACTTCGTATGCAACGGGTGGAATCAATTGAGAATTACCAAAATATGTTGGCTAAGGGACTCTAATAGGTTTATTTAACAGAGGAGGTAAAAAAGTAAAAATTTGTATTTGATTTCTTTTTCTTTTATTTTCTTAGTATATTGTTCCGTTAAAATTGAGCATTTGGAAAAATTTCTGTGGGGCCGACAAGAGACAATTGATTCCACAGGGAGCCCCGGGGATCCACAGGGAGAAAACAGGGATTCTCGGGTATTTAGTGTGCTGCGGATTCTCCCGGTATACGTAGAATTATTGCTTTTGGTGGGTCTGATCGTATTAACCTCTTTTCCATCAGAAGTCATAATGTTGGGAGTCTCCATACAAATATAGGTTTGTGAGAGAAATTCACAAAGCAAGCACTACAAGCAAACTTGTGATAAAAATAGTTTTTCAAGGAAGGAAAAAAGAACGTAGGGTTACAGAACCTTTATACAAAGCAAGAAGATTCATGTACGCACAATTCTCAACCCTAAAGAAGGCAGAATTGTCGATTTTAACCCTCTTTTAATGAATTAAAACATGGAAACCTCTCTTCAATACCAATCTAGGATATAAAAAGATCAACCGAAAAAAAAAATCTTTTTCTTAAGACTTGAAAATGCTAAACTCTTGTCTCTTTTGGGATCAGGCACTTGTGACAAGATGCACAGCCAACACAATTAAGCTGTGTTGGGGTGAAAAATAATTTGTCCACCATGACCTTTTTGGAAAGAGTTCATAAAGTCCTCTTTCAAATAATGTTTAAACCAAGTTCCTTTCTGTAATGGTCTAACTTTTTATTTAGAAATTAACTTCTTTGGAGAAGAGTTGAGTTTACATACCTCAGACGACTTCTGAACAAGTTTGAGCTTGTTTGTTAATCGATTTGCTCTTCGTTGAAGTTTGTTGACATATCTTACTTTATGCTTGTTCTTGAAACAACTAGAGAGTTCGTGACCCTTAATATTACAGTAAGAACCTGTCAAAGTGGAGGATGGTTCATACATCATAGTGGAGCAAGCTGCTAGACAAATTGTAGTACCTGAAACATTAGAAATAGAATTTCCAGTAGACGGAGAAAAATCAATTTTATCCTCCAAGTTAGTTGAAGAAGTTTCTCCAGCAAAAATATCAAGGTTGATGTGAGTATTGCTACAATTATCAAAATCAATATTTTCGGCAAATAGAGCAACACTTGATTTTTCATCTTCATTTGAATCATAGTGATCAGACATTTCATCAAGAGTCGCCGCAAGAGCTTTGTCCCAGTGTATTTTCTACGATTTGGACACTCATTGGAAAAATGCCCAAAACCTTTACACTTTAAGCACTGAGACATATCCTAATCATCAACATCGAATGTATCCCTGTTTTTAGGAGGAACACAGTCATGAGGTTTAACTGATGATCGAGGCTCATCTCTGATGAACCGTTTACTTCTCTTCAAAAAAAGATCTGTAAACTGTCTTATGATCAGAGAGACTAAGTTATCAAGATCTTCATCCGACGAATCAGTCTCAATAGGATCATCCACAGAGTTGCCAACAGATTTACTTTTATCAAGCGATTTTGTGTTCTTTTGTACTTCGAAAGCAATGTCCTTTCCAGATTTGGATGTATGTCATGATCAAAGATCTTTAACTTCCCAACCAGAGTATTTCTGGATAGAGTATTAAGGTTATTTCTTTCAACAATGACATGTTTCTTAGAATCGTATTTGGCTGGCAACGATCTGAGAATTTTCATCACAATGTCCTTTCAGGAATAGTTTTACCTAATGCAAAAGATGCATTAACAATTTAAGACACTTTGTGATTAAACTCAGCAAATGAATCTCCATCAGTTATACGAAGGTTTTCCCAATCAGAATTTAGGTTTTGAAGCCTAGCTTCTTTCTTAGAGGAGTATCCTTAGAATACCGTTTCTAGGATATTTGAGGCTTCTTTAGACTTAGTGCACGTAGTCACATGGTGTTGAAGATATGATGTAATGGCATGTATGATAGCGTCAGAATTTTACTTTGCGACAAGAATCTCGACCGCATAAACCGCATCATAATCACCAATATCCTTAGCAACAGTTACATCGTCTACTGTAATCATTGGAGGATTGTAGCCAATAACAACATATACCCATGATTGAAAATCACGCGCTTCAAGAAAGGCACACATAGCAATTTTCCACCATAAGTAAGCCATCGAAGACTGGCGGTACATTTATAGAGATACCACTTTTGTCCAAAGATTAAAATTGTTACAAGCACAAACATATAAGGTCTTAAACGTGTTTGCCTGCTCTGATACCAATTGAAAAAGCGAGGGTCTAACAACCACACCAAATATTTCGTATATGCAATTTGTATGGACAAACTCCAATATAATTCCAAGAGAATCAACTAGACATCCAGACTCAATCAAAGAAATATATCCAAGAGTTGTATCTCTGTTTCTCAATGTAAGAAGCAAATCGAACAGATAGAAGCCGTGAGCCAGATTATTATGAGAAGCAACTTGAATGGTACCAAGGACCAATGTTCAAGTGTCAATTAATTTATATCAACAACCAAAGGTTGGATTATCTAATGGATTGAACTACGCACAACCTGTGATATTTCAATTATATAAACAAATATAATGTGGAAAAGAAATAACACAGACACCAAAAATTTTGTTAACGAGGAAACTGCAAATGTAGAAAAACCCTGGCACCTAGTCCAGATTTGAACACCACGTTATATTAATCCACTAGAGACACTAGTCTTCTGCAAGTTAACTTCGGACAGGAATGTAGTTGATCCCTAACCAATCTCACACTGATCAAGGTATAATCGCGTTCTTTACACCTCTGAATCCCAGCAGGACTCTACGCACTTGATTCCCTTAGATGATCTCACCCACAACTAAGATTTTCTACGACCCAAAGTCGAAGACTTGATAAACAAAAATGTCTCCCACAGAAAGATAAATCTATCTCCCACAGACATACCTATGAGTTTTGTTCCGTCTTTTGATAAATTAAGGTGAAGAAGAACCAATTGATATACCGGACTTATATTCCCAAAGAACATCCTAGTAATATCAATCACCTCACAATAATCTTAATCGTATGGTATCGAAACAAGATATTGTGGAATCACAAACGATGAGACGAAGATGTTTGTGACTACTTTTTATCTTACTATCGGAGATTAAATCTCGATCAAATCTTAGAGAAGAAAGTAGTCAATACGATAGAACAAAGTAAGATTAGTACACACAACTACAGTGAAAATAGTTAGGTCTGGCTTTACAATCCCGATGAAGTTTTTAATTTGTTAACCTATAATGGTTTTAGGCAAAACCTAGGTTAAAGGAGAATCAACTCTATTCGCAAATAGTAACACATGAGAGGTGTAGGGATTAGGTTTCCCAGTTGCTAGAGTTCTTCCTTATATAGTCTTCAAATCGGGGTCTGCAATCAATGTTACCTTAATAACAAAGCATTCAATATTCACCGTTAGATGAAAACCTTATTAGACTCAAGCTAATATCTTTCAACCGTTAGATCAAACTTAGCTTTTTACGCACAAAAGAAAAGTGACTTAATTTAGATATGGGTAACCGTACCTAAACGTGTACACTTGGTTGTTTCAACAATAGTTAACTGAAGTTAGCCATATGAACACTTTCATATCAACCTTGTTCATCTTAACACAACTAGTTCAAATGACTCAAATGAAACTACTTATAGAGTTGTTCAATTGTTTATATTCTCAAAGAGGTATACAAGACACAATTGAAGCAAAATTGATTTTGATTCACTCGAATCAATTCATGAACATTATAGCCACGGTTTTCAAAAGAATGCATTCCTTATTTTATAAATGTATTAGTTCATGAACAAACCAATTTTAGAACATAACCAACTCAAGTATACAAACGGGTATGCAAACCTAAGTAGACGGACTTGGTCTGGGTTCGCCAGTATGCGAATGGGTACGCATACTGTCGTACACCACCAAACTCAGTTGAATTCCCGAACTTGAACTTATGCAGGTATGCATACGGGTATGCATACTAAGTTCTCGGACTTCAACTATCAAACCAGTACGCATACGGGTATGCATACTATGATTCTCGGTCTTTGAATAACTTGCAACAGTTAGCATACAAGTACGCATACTGTGCTATATCCAATTAATGGTTAATTATTTTAAACTCCCATTTCAATCATTGAAACATTCTTAGAAGACGACAATAGCTGTCTCACACAAACTATTAGCTTATAAGCAATTTTATGGTGATCGATTAATCAATACGAAACATTCCGAGTTTACACCAAATGACTGTCTCACAAATCATATAAGATGTTACCAGGCGATTTTCACATGATCATCTTTTAACTTTCGTCAAGAATATAAGATGAACTTGGTTAAAGCGAAAGCTTACCAACACATATTTCGAGAAATATGTAAGCGAGTTAAACTCAGCTCGAAAATGGGTATAATCGAAGTCTATATAGCTATACGACTTTTGTCTCAGATAGTGTTAGAGCATAGCCCGGTAAACCTCGCATGTGTTGCTATCTCAAGCATGTTTGTCAATGTTAGTGATCAAAACTATGAGTCTTGATTTCTAGCCTACATAGCTAAGTCTCGGACTAGGATAGGAAAAGTGTAGTTAAGCTCAAGGACTTCATGGCGAGTCATCATACAACGACGAAGATCTATACAAGGAACCGTGGAACTTCATCAACAAAAAGGTATGTGGATACTTGAACTTATCTATCACTCAAAAGTCTATCTATTCTATCTCCTACTTCTTATGAGACAAAAATCGTATGCTATATAGACTAGATCATACACACTTGACATTTCGAGCTGAGTATTCATTGCTTATCTTTTATCTCTAAATCGTGTGTTGGTAAAGCGTTTCGCTTTTATCAAGTTTATCTTCACCTAGTGACGAAAGGCATGAAAGTTTCAATCACTTTGACAATTGCTCTGACGTGAATCGGTCTGTGAATAACGGCTACATAGCGTACTCTGAGAAATCAATGATTGAAATGAGAGTTTAGATTACATAACCATGTATTCCTTGAACCGAAGTTTTCTAACTTTGTTGATCAAGAGAAATCGGGAGGATTGTGGAATTGGCTTGCCAAGTCCGCGAACCCAGTCCGCAGACTCAGTCCGCGAACTGTCGGAAGTTCTCGACCGAGAATTTCTGTTGGATTTTCCAAAACTCGTTTGTGTGCTTAGTCCGCGAACTCAGTCCGCGAACCCAGTACGCGAACTGGCGGAAGTTCTCGAACCGGGAATTTCTGCTGAGTTTGGAAAACTCAACCGATTAACTTAAGTCCGCGAACTTGTTTGTGAACTTAAGAGGTTATGATCTAAAGATGTGCTCTGAACAAGAAACATTAAATTACTAAGGAATGTTTTATGCAAACCGTGGCTATAATGTTCATGAGACGATTCAATCGAATCGAATCATCTTTGTTTCAATTGTGTCTTATGTAGTTACATAAGATCCCATAGAAATTGAACAACTCTCTAACTAGTTCATTTGAGTCAATTAAACTAGTTATGGTGAAGAAGAACAAGGTTAATATGAAATGCTCATATGGTTGACCTTTTGGGTTACTATGTTGAACCAACATACATGTACACGTTTGGGCAAGGTTTTCACGAACCTAGTAAACTTTTACCCAAGTGTGTGTGACAAGCTAAGTTTTCGATCTAACGGTTGAGAAATATTAGCTTGAATCAAAATCAGGTTTTCATCTAACGGTGAATAAGGATTGCTTTGTACCCAAGGAAAAACCCTGATTTGAAGGCTATATAAAGGAGACATCTAGCATTGAGCAAACCTAATCCCCACACGTTTGTGTGCTACTAGTGCGCTCGCTAGAGTCGATCTCCATTAACCTTTGATTTTCTTCTCTAAAATATGGTTAACAACTTAAAAACTTCATTGGGATTGTGAAGCCAGACCGATACTATTTTATCGTAGTTGTGTGATCTGATCTTGCATCTTCTATCGTGCGAGTACAATCGATTGATTGGCTTGAGATCGTGAGAGTTCTCCGATAGGCAAGATAAAGAAGTCACAAACATCTTCGTCTCACTGTTTGTGATTCCTCGACAATACGCTTGTGTAGTCAGGAAGGATTGTAGAGAGGTGATTGATTAATCTAGGCTTCTCTTCGGGAATATAAGACCGAATTATCAATTGGTTCATGTTCACCTTTATTTTATATCTTAAGACGAAACAAAACCTAGGGTTTATCTGTGGGAGACAGATTTATCCTTTGATAGACTTTTCTGTGTGAGACAGATCTGTTTATTACCAAGTCTGTGATTTTGGGTTACAACAACTCTTGGTTATGGGTGAGATCAGCTAAGGGAATCAAGTGCGCAGTATCCTGCTGGGATCAGAGGTGTAGGAGTACAACTGTACCTTTTACCAATGGGAGATTGATAGGGGTTCAACTATAGTCCAGTCCTAAGTTACCTTGGAGTAGGCTAGTGTATGTAGCGGCTTAATACAGTGTGTATTCAATCTAGACTAGGTCCCGGGGTTTTTCTGCATTTGCGATTTCCTCGTTAACAAAATTTCTGGTGTGTGTTATTATTTTCCGCATTATATTTGTTATATAATTGAAATAATACAGGTTGTGCGTTCGTGATCATCAATTGGAAATCCAACCTTTGGTTGTTGATTGATATTGATTGATCCTTGGACATTGGTCTTTGGTACCGTCCAAGTTATCTCTCTTTGATAAAGACTCTCAGGTTTCTATTTGCTTGAGTAAAGATCAAATCGAGATATTGAGATAATAACTCCTTGAGATACTTTTTATCTAGATTGAGTCTGACTGTCTAGTTGATTCTCTAGCAAAGTATTTCGGAGTTAGTCCATACAGATTGCTAAGGAAAATATTGGGTGGTGTTGTTAGACCCCCTGTTTTTTCAATTGGTATCAGAGCAGGCAAACACGGTAAACCTAATAAGTTTGTGTTTGATCGTTCCTTATAAATTTCCCTATGGGAAATTTCTTTGGAAAACTTGCTCCTGACATCTGTAACGCACGCCAGAATTCCTTAAAGATTGTTCAGAGATTATTATGGTTAAAACCCATGGGTACTCATGATAATCTCACTTCATCTAAAAGGGGAGATTTAGATGTTAAGAAGCAATCATAAGGAAAAAATAAAAAGAAGGAAAGGTCGGAAAAACGTTCTGTACGCTCAAGGATATGGAACCTCACCAGATTAACTTGATCTCTATGAGGTATACTATCGTAATGGATCAATTGATAAAGATCTGTTCAATGCGTTCGAAGGCGTTTTTAAATTCTTAGAAAAGCTTAAAACTATTAAGTCTAAGAATCATTTCGAAAGGGGTTTTGGTTGTGTTAAATCTGATAATACTGTACAACCCTGAAATCGGAAGAATCCTTCTTCTAGCCAGAATAAACGAAGGATAGAAAACTCTAACTGCCCTGACTATCATCATTACTTTGATTATACTACAGGGACTGTTCACATATATCTGCCAGATGACCCGCATGAGAGTCTCTCTGCGTATCATGCCTCTTGGTAAAAAGACTGGCCTTCCCCGTTTGTACATATATTGAAGTGGGGAAAGAAATGGTTTGATTTGTGTACAGTTGTGTTGTTGTTTGGTTAGCTTTCTATCGATTCTGGTATCTTTCATGTATGTTAGTTGCATATCTTGAATATGGAAAGGGCTAAGAAAATCTCATATATCATGTGTGAGTCACGGTTCGTGAAAAACCCAAGCCCATGAATGAGGGATATATTTGTATATGGTCCGCGAACCTTCTCCCTCCTCAACTTCCGTCCGCGTATGTGAACTAAGGTTTGTGCTTCGCCACCATTAAAGCTTCTTTGAAGATTTCAAAAGGAAGGGTGTGTGAGGTTCTCTTCAAGTAAGTAAACTCCTCTTGTGTATCTCTTTATGATGATTTCTAGAAGCATGAAAAGGATCTCTAAAAGTTCAAAATCCCCTTGCTTGAATTCTCCTTGTGATCAAAATTCTCTTGGAATTAGGTTTGTGGATGATTCTTGTGCTAGAACTTTTGATAAGATTGCTTCAAAAGGTTTTATTCTAGAAAAGAGGTTATATTTTTCTAGTGGGAATGAAGAGGATTTGATATTCTTTTCAAAATTCAAGCTTGGAAATATCTTTGATGGACTTGGTCAAGGATTTGATTCACTTACAAGGGTTTTGTATGCCAATATTCATGATGCTAATTATGATAAGATGGAATTCAAATCCATGATTGGTAAGAATAGGTTCCTTGTTGATAAAGAGCTAATTTCAAGGATTACTAAAATTCCGTTGGGTAACGTACGGCTTCCTAAACCAAGTGATGAACGTCCATCATATGATGATATCTCTATTGGACTTTGTGGAAAGAAGGTTGTTTGGAGTCAAGGAAAGTTTCCTACTAATGATCTTAGCATTGCTTTAATAGCTTTTGGAAAACTCGGTATCTCTAACCTTTGTCCATCAACTATTGAGAATTCTTGGTGGAGTTATGAGTTTTCGGAATCAGTCTACTTCCTTGAATCCGGTAATACAAATCTTGACATTTGTGGTTTTATCATCTTTCAAATGATGACGATGACCTCTCATATCAAGATGTTGGGCTATCCTTGTTTAATTAGCCAAATTTGCCGTGATCGTGGACTTTATTTTATTGGAAATTCTATTGGGGTTCCCAAACTTGTTCATCCATGTACTTTTAGGCGTATAAGGGAAAATGTTCGCAAGCGACAAAGAGGTACTCCCCTTGATGTTGAATACCCTTCTACCTTGAGGCTTATTCAAAAGGTTTACAAGGGAGTGTGCAAGGTAAATGCAAGAGTGAAGTTCTTAAAAGATCAAGTGCCGTTGATTGGAACCAAGTGTCCCAAACTCAAGGAAGAGTTAGATTCAATTCAACCAACTTGGAAATTGTCCGATAATGAAGGTGATGAGTAATTCATCTTCTTATTTACCTAGTATGTCTTCCTTTTGGATTAGTTGGAAGAATAACTAGTGCTTTCAATAGCGATGATTGTGACTACACATAGATATTTTTGTCTTCATCTTCTTATGTTATTTTTTTAGGTTTATTGGTATTAAATTCTAAAAATATTTGGAGGATGATGTTATTACAGTATTTTAATGGTTTGATATATTGCAGTATTTTTATGGGATACGTATTGTTTGCGTCCGTGAACTTGAAGGTCCCATATTACGGTCAAAAGTAAAATCGTTCATGAATTAGTATTCGTATTGATGAAAGGACGAATGAACTTTTGACAATTACAAAAGTTATGCCTATACAATCATATATTTGATGGAAAATAGGATAAAATCTTTTGTTTGACAGGGATAAAGTCTATTATATCGTTATGATGGAAAATAGAATAGATCCTTGTATGTTATCAACGGTATTGATCTTCATTGATCCATTTTATTATGTTCTACCGTGAAGGCTCCATTGTGTATCTTATGTTGAGCACGATACAACTAAGTCGATTTTTCTTATTGGCTTGTTGGTTGTTCCATAAGATGCTATATGTTGAGCATTGGGAACTAAATTAATCAACTAGTTTGGTTATTTAGTTTGTACTCCATAAGTTTTCTTTCTTATGTTGAGTACATGTACGGTTAAGGTTGTCATTTTCTATGATGAACTTAGTCGGGGTTCCATAAGTTCTCTTATGTTGAGCCCAAAATAATTGAATTGATTACTTCGGTGATTAGTTTGGTTACTGGTATTCCAATTGGATTAATTATAGGTTCTCTTGTAATTAGTCTAGTTGAGTTTTCATACATTCCACAAATGCTTGTGTTGAGTATATGAACGACTATACTAATCATGTTCTGTCGGTTAATATAGTCGCATATTCCATAAGGTTTTCCTTATGTTGAGTATGTGAACGATTAAGTTAGTCGTCTCCGTATGATTACATTAGTCGTAGCTCCGTAAGTTTACTTATGTTGAGCACCTTCAATTAAATTAATCACTTTTACGATTTGATTTAGTTGCATATTCCAATTAAATTAATCATGGATGTACTTGTGGTTAATTTGGTTGAGTTTTGGATATAGAAAATCATTCTCATGGTTTTTGGTATCCAATAAAAAATCCTTCATTTCTTTCGAAATTAAGGTCGCTCTTGTTGTTCTTTCGGGAATGACATCAAATGGGGGAGAGTTCTTTTGAACTTGTGCTCAATGGTAATATCTTGCGGGGACTGCGGTTGTGGAATTTTATAGGGGTTATCTTGTATCTTAAAACTCCTTGATGAATGAATTTAGCTTCGGCTTTATGATTGCATCTAAATTGAGTTGGTGTGTACTTTTTCTTTTAGTCTATGAAATGTCTCTTGTGGAAATTTCATTATGATTCCGTCCTTGTACCTTTGCCAATTTTATTGACAAAAAGGGGGAGAAATATTGTAGTTCACACTACAAATACATATGGTTTTCGGATCATTGTGTAAGGGGAGTGGTTTCCATGATCGAGATGTAGTATTGACTAAGGGGGAGTGATACATATCACCATAGTATTGTTGTTGAAGTCGTGATACAATTGGAATTTGATGTTACATAATAGTACTATGACACTGTATAATAATGATCGAGAATCTCGATTTCTCTCATTGTTATGGCTACGGATCTTCAACAACGGTGATGCTAAACTTACAACCTTTGGGATCATTGGAGTACTTGGAAGGACGAAGATTTCAGGAACGTTGAAGATTAGACTATGGAATATGAGCCACTAAAGTTTATGTTTTTTGTATTCCATATGTATTAATTGTTTTGTCACTAAAATTGAAAAAGGGGGAGATTGTTAGAGCATAGCTCGGTCAACCTCGCATGCGTTGCTATCTGATGAGTGCTAAAAAGTGCATATTTTTATATATTTTTCTTGGCATTTAACTCATCTTTTGTGCATTAATTCTACATTATATCCCATATTCTGTATTTTCTTTGTTTTCAAGAATAAATATTTTTATTAATTAATTTTGCATTTTTAGGTAATAAATAAAGTCTGGATGACTTGCGGAGCGGAAAAGAGCTGAAGAGTGGTGAAAAGACGGAAGAAATTACGCAAGGAAGCCGCAAAGAATGGAGCGCACGTCCAAAAAGCTAGGAATGGGCTCAAGAAGGAAGAATTGTTCTTAAAGAAGATATGGGCTTGGCATACCCAAGGCCCAAAACCCTTACCCAAACCCATTTTCTATATACATACCCGCCTCCATTCCCGACCGTCAGATTGGATCGCATCTGCATCCTACGGTCGCTTCTTTGCCTGCGCATCAAACCTCGATACTTCCGCTTAACACTACAACACCTAACTCCATCTGGTGTCGTTAATTTTGTTGTGTTGTATAATCCAACGGTCGCTGCAGGATCCACTTCATCTCACCGTCAGATTGATCTTTCATCTCCATATCCCACGGTCGAGATTCGCCAAACATCGAACTCGATGATCCCGCTACACACCATAGCGACCGAACCCTATGACCTAACCAAACATCCCCTTCTTCCCAAAACAATCGACCTTCACCTCCTTTCTCCCCTACCCCGACAGTTGCAGAACCACCACCATCACCCTGCCACTGCCATCGCCACCACCTACTCCATAGCCACCTAAACACCACCACCAACTCCACTATAATCACTCCCCACATCTTCTATCCATCTATCCTACCAATTTCTTTTCTTTTCTTTCTCAGAACCCTAGGAAAGAAATTGGTACAATAGCTCGAGCTAGAAAGAGAAATTGAAGGCATGGGAAGGAGCAGAGAAGGGAGAAGAAGCATGGGTTGAAGACGGACTCGTCTTATCACGTTTGGTAAGTTCGAAAATCAAAACCCTAGTCTACTGTCAATTTGGGGGAATTTATTAAAAACCCTAATTTTCTGTTAGGGAGAGCATCAGAAGATATGGGTCTGATTTGTACTGTCAAATTGGGTAGAAACAATTTACCTAATTTCTGTTTGATTTTAGGGATTTTTTTGGGAAGAACCCTAATTTTGTAATTTGGGGGAAAACCCAAATTGGGTCTGTGGGTATAAATAGAAGGGACTGGTGTGATGTAAAGGCTTATGCTGGAATAGCCAGTGTCCAGAACTTTGATGTTCTGCATATGTTCATGTTCTGTTTTGTGTAATGTTCATGTTCTGTTTTGTGTAATGTTCATGTGTTTAATTCCTTTCCCTGTTTTAATATCCTGTTGTTGTTGTTAATGTGATGTTTTGGGAGAACTGGATTAGCCAGTCTCTCCAATTTATGTGTTGTTCCATCTGTTTTCTCATGTTCTGAGTTCACTGCTGAGGCTCAGATGAAGCTTTAGTGGACTGTTAGGTAGTGGAATGATAGGTTAGAGCCTTAGTGCAGTGTTTTGCTTGTGCAATGGGAAGAAATTAGTGCTCTGGTATGCCTGTGATTGACTGTGCTGTCAAAAGACAGTCAATACTAGAGGCATATCAGTGAGCAAGCTGATTTTCCTCCCATTCTAGATGAATGCATAGGATTTTCAACTCAACCTAGGATCACATTGTTTGGCTAGGACACAAGGGTGGATTCAAAGCCTTAGCTTAACCCACATTCTGTTTTCACAGTCACTTGCAACTTAACTGTTTTGTTACTTCTTCACACCCCTGCCCTTGGCTTAGGCCTTGGTTCCATTGTTCTTTGTTTAGTTTCATTGTTCTGTCACCTTCTCATAATACTTTGTGCTGTTTGCTTTTGCCATTGTAAATTTGCATCCTTTTGCCACTGATGTTTGCTTCTTTCCCATGATCATTGTTAGTTTGTTGCACTGCCATTGTTAATCTCTTAGTTATTGTTCCCTATTCTTCCCTGTTCCTCATCTCTGTCTGTGTTCTCTTTTATTCTCTTTCTTTTGCTATCTTTTGCTCTTCTAGTTTCTCTGTTTTGCTCCCCATTTGTCCATTGAAGCTCACTGTGGCCTAAGTGCATTGATCATTAAGAGCCCAGTCCAGTTCACTGTGGACTCATTCAAAAACCAAACTGATAGCTCTATCAAGCCCAGCTCACAGTTTACTTTCCAAGCTAAGGCCTGTCACTGTCAAGCCTAGATCCTCATACAAGCCAACTGAGCCCAAAGCTCACTTCAACACTGAGCTCAAGTTCAGTTCATTGAAACCAAAGGCTAAAAGCCCAGGTTTGATCCCAAGGCCCAGTGCAATTCAAAAGACCAAAAGCCCATAAATTCACAGTCAATCCAAAAGCCCACTGAGCCCAAAACCATTTCATTGTTACAAAAACCCACTAAGCCCAAAGCACAATTAGAAGCCCAATAGCAATTTAGAGCCCAAATAGCTAGAAACTCCAAACACCCCCAGTCTCTGTGGATCGACCCGTACTTGCACGAGCTACAACTGACGACCGTGCACTTGCGGTATTACTGTAGGCCCGTTTCATTTCTCTTCAATTTTAGACGCTTTCCCGGGTCCACCAAGTTTTTGGCGTCGCTGCCGGGGAGACATCTAGAGCCGTTAACTTCGTTGTATCAAGACATCCGACGGTCGATACCAGCCTCTTCAGGCGGAGCCGTCCGATTCACCTACCAGCTTCGATTCCAGTGGCTCAGCTTCGCCAACATCTAACTTTGATGCGCCCGCTCAACACCCTAAAAACGGATACCCTATACCCTAAACTGTCGACCCATTCTTCTCCTCTTTCTTTCTTCTTCTCCTCCACCCGACAGTTGCAGAGCTGCAACTGCAACCCCCATTCCGCCACCATACCTCTGCCACAACCACACCACCTTCTTTATCATCACCACCACCTACCGCACATGGTAACTTTCAATCAACTTCATCAACATCACACGATTTCAGTGACGTGTGGAATTGATGAGAATGATTGCATGTTATCAATCGAAGCTAAAAAAGGCATGGGAAGGAGCAGTGAAGTCAGAGGAAGGATGGGTCAGCGATTGATTGAAGAAATTGCGCCATCAAAGTAAGATTTTACGAAACCCTAATTTCTCAATTTTTGGGATTTTTATAGAAAACCCTAATTTCTGTTAGGAGAAGCAATGAATTAGTTATGGGTTCAATTTGTACTGTCAAAAATTAGGTAAATCATATACCTAATTTCACTGTTTGAATTTGGGTATTTTTCTATAAACCCTAAATTGGGTATTGGGTATAAAAGGGAACTGTGGGTTTGTGTGTGAGGTTTTATGCCTGGGTTAGCCAGTGTGTCACCCAAGAGCACTGGAATAGCCAGTGTCTCAAGGGTTAGTGTTTAATTTTCAACTATTTTTATGTTTATTCCATTACTCTTATTCAGTTTCAATTCAGTTGCTGTTTTTGTGTTTAAAAAAAAAAAAAAAAAATTTCTTTTGCTCCCAATTTCAAAAAAAACCCAAAATTTTCTCTTGCTCCCATTCAAAAACCAAATTTTATTTCTTTTTTAAAAAAAAAAAAAAAAAAAAAAACCAAAAGTTTCCAAATGTCTCCCGACAAAACCAAATTTTTCCCAAAAAGTCCAATCCCATTAAAAACCAAATTTTCTTGTAGATAATGTGTTAGTTAAATTTCCTTTTGTATATATTTTGTGCTCATCCATTGTGACTCCGAATATGTTGGAGTTTTGCCTTGGATAACGGAGTTTTAATTCTGCTTTCGCCGAAATCGGGTATTCTCTCTCCTTTTACTCTACTCAACATGTCCCTTTCCATATGTTGCATTTTAATTCTTTCCATATTTTTAAACATTGAGGACAATGTTTAGTTTAGGTTTGGGGGTATAGAGTAGATACCACGATAATATGCCATAATTGAAAACAAAACTCCATCTTTTTGAAAAAATTGAAAAATTCCAAAAAAATTAGAAAAATGATAAAAACATAAAAATGGAGCTCATTTACCTTGAAATGTTGACTCTTGTGCAAATATGTAATTATTAGGAGTCTTAGTCTAGATATTTAGGCACCCTGATTCTAGCACAATTCACATAGTGATAAGAAACTTGCACGCGCACGATCTACCAATACATGTATAGCCTCGATCTTCAAGGTGTTTGATAGGAAGTTAGATTGCCAATCACTTTAGAATACTGAATGAGACTTGACTAGCTTGTTCTTTGGTTGGCTGGGATAGAAGTTGGAGGATACGTTAAGAAAAACAACCATAGAATTTGACCGGATGCATTCGATAAGGGCCACCTCTTGCTAAGAGTCATGTAATTTTGTTTCCTTTTGTATATGTATCAAAAGTGTTTCTATGTCCAAATCAAAAAAAAAAAAACGATGTATATATTCAGAAAAAAAAAATATATATATATCAGAAAAATACAAAAAAATCAAGTATTTATCAATTCCATCCTCTCTTGTTCCAAAAATAAAAGAGAGTAGTCAATGTAAATAAGAGTCATGTAAATAGTCATTTTGTTGTTTCATTGTAATAAGCAAGGAGGGTGTATGCCATTGATGTACAACGCGAGTAATTGTGAAATACCTCCAACTCATTCACAATTCTCGTAAAGTCCGGACAGCTAGCTAGATTTCGACCTTGGTTCTTAGCCTGAGAAACTATCTCTTGGTGATTAGTAGTCATAACTTCAGATCTTTCTTTACACATGTGTAGATACACTTTACACTCTTATCACATGTCTTTTTTTGTTATCAGTGCTAGGATTGTGCCTTTGATAGCTAGATTGACATCTCCATTTTGCTGTGAGCTTAAACTGACTTGCACATGTCACATTTGATGGAATCTGAGCTTATATTTTGACCTAGAACTTTGTAGGTACGTTCTAAGCAAACCTTCACGAGACTTCACTCGTCCACTAGGGACACTTAGTGGTTTAAAAGGCTTAGTGCATATGCTAAATGCATTCGAAAGACCAGCGACAGTGGTATAGGTAGGATTTCCTTAGTTTGTTTTTACTTGAGGACAAGTAAAATTCAGGTTTGGGGGTATTTGATGAGTGCTAAAAAGTGCATATTTTTATATATTTTTCTTGGCATTTAACTCATCTTTTGTGCATTAATTCTACATTATATCCCATATTCTGTATTTTCTTTGTTTTCAAGAATAAATATTTTTATTAATTAATTTTGCATTTTTAGGTAATAAATAAAGTCTGGATGACTTGCGGAGCGGAAAAGAGCTGAAGAGTGGTGAAAAGACGGAAGAAATTACGCAAGGAAGCCGCAAAGAATGGAGCGCACGTCCAAAAAGCTAGGAATGGGCTCAAGAAGGAAGAATTGTTCTTAAAGAAGATATGGGCTTGGCATACCCAAGGCCCAAAACCCTTACCCAAACCCATTTTCTATATCCATACCCGCCTCCATTCCCGACCGTCAGATTGGATCGCATCTGCATCCTACGGTCGCTTCTTTGCCTGCGCATCAAACCTCGATACTTCCTCTTAACACTACAACACCTAACTCCATCTGGTGTCGTTAATTTTGTTGTATTGTATAATCCAACGGTCGCTGCAGGATCCACTTCATCTCACCGTCAGATTGATCTTTCATCTCCATATCCCACGGTCGAGATTCGCCAAACATCGAACTCGATGATCCCGCTACACACCATAGCGACCGAACCCTATGACCTAACCAAACATCCCCTTCTTCCCAAAACAATCGACCTTCACCTCCTTTCTCCCCTACCCCGACAGTTGCAGAACCACCACCATCACCCTGCCACTGCCATCGCCACCACCTACTCCATAGCCACCTAAACACCACCACCAACTCCACTATAATCACTCCCCCCATCTTCTAGCCATCTATCCTACCAATTTCTTTTCTTTTCTTTCTCAGAACCCTAGGAAAGAAATTGGTACAATAGCTCGAGCTAGAAAGAGAAATTGAAGGCATGGGAAGGAGCAGAGAAGGGAGAAGAAGCATGGGTTGAAGACGGACTCGTCTTATCACGTTTGGTAAGTTCGAAAATCAAAACCCTAGTCTACTGTCAATTTGGGGGAATTTATTAAAAAAACCCTAATTTTCTGTTAGGGAGAGCATCCGAAGATATGAGTCTGATTTGTACTGTCAAATTAGGTAGAAACAATTTACCTAATTTCTGTTTGATTTTAGGGATTTTTTTGGGAAGAACCCTAATTTTGTAATTTGGGGGAAAACCCAAATTGGGTCTGTGGGTATAAATAGAAGGGACTGGTGTGATGTAAAGGCTTATGCTGGAATAGCCAGTGTCCAGAACTTTGATGTTCTGCATATGTTCATGTTCTGTTTTGTGTAATGTTCATGTTCTGTTTTGTGTAATGTTCATGTGTTTAATTCCTTTCCCTGTTTTAATATCCTGTTGTTGTTGTTGTTAATGTGATGTTTTGGGAGAACTGGATTAGCCAGTATCTCCAATTTATGTGTTGTTCCATCTGTTTTCTCATGTTCTGAGTTCACTGCTGAGGCTCAGATGAAGCTTTAGTGGACTGTTAGGTAGTGGAATGCTAGGTTAGAGCCTTAGTGCAGTGTTTTGCTTGTGCAATGGGAAGAAATTAGTGCTCTGGTATGCCTGTGATTGACTGTGCTGTCAAAAGACAGTCAATACTAGAGGCATATCAGTGAGCAAGCTGATTTTCCTCCCATTCTAGATGAATGCATAGGATTTTCAACTCAACCTAGGATCACATTGTTTGGCTAGGACACAAGGGTGGATTCAAAGCCTTAGCTTAACCCACATTCTGTTTTCACAGTCACTTGCAACTTAACTGTTTTGTTACTTCTTCACACCCCTGCCCTTGGCTTAGGCCTTGGTTCCATTGTTCTTTGTTTAGTTTCATTGTTCTGTCACCTTCTCATAATACTTTGTGCTGTTTGCTTTTGCCATTGTAAATTTGCATCCTTTTGCCACTGATGTTTGCTTCTTTCCCATGATCATTGTTAGTTTGTTGCACTGCCATTGTTAATCTCTTAGCTATTGTTCCATATTCTTCCTTGTTCCTCATCTCTGTCTGTGTTCTCTTTTATTCTCTTTCTTTTGCTATCTTTTGCTCTTCTAGTTTCTCTGTTTTGCTCCCCATTTGTCCATTGAAGCTCACTGTGGCCTAAGTGCATTGATCATTAAGAGCCCAGTCCAGTTCACTGTGGACTCATTCAAAAACCAAACTGATAGCTCTATCAAGCCCAGCTCACAGTTCACTTTCCAAGCTAAGGCCTGTCACTGTCAAGCCCAGATCCTCATACAAGCCAACTGAGCCCAAAGCTCACTTCAACACTGAGCCCAAGTTCAGTTCATTGAAACCAAAGGCTAAAATCCCATGTTTGATCCCAAGGCCCAGTGCAATTCAAAAGACCAAAAGCCCATAAATTCACAGTCAATCCAAAAGCCCACTGAGCCCAAAACCATTTCATTGTTACAAAAACCCACTAAGTCCAAAGCACAATTAGAAGCCCAATAGCAATTTAGAGCCCAAATAGCTAGAAACTCCAAACACCCCCAGTCTCTGTGGATCGACCCGTACTTGCACGAGCTACAACTGACGACCGTGCACTTGCGGTATTACTGTAGGCCCGTTTCATTTCTCTTCAATTTTAGACGCTTTCCCGGGTCCACCACTATCTCAAGCATGTTTGTCAATGTTAGTGATCCAAACTATGATTCTTGATTTCTAGCCTATATAGCTAAGTCTCGGACTAGGATAGGAAAAATGTAGTTAAGCTCAAGGACTTCATGGCGATTCATCATACAACGACGAAGATCTATACAAGGAACTATGGAACTTCATCAACAAAAAGGTATGTGGAGACTTGAACTTATCTATCACTCAAAAGTCTATCTATTCTATCTCCTACTTCTTATGAGACAAAAGTCGTATGCTATATAGACTAGATCATACACACTTGACATTTCGAGCTGAGCATTCATTGCTTATATCTTATCTCTAAATCGTGTGTTGGTAAAGCGTTCACTTTGATCAAGTTTAACTTCACCTAGTGACGAAAGTCATGAAAGTTTCAATCACTTTGAGAATTGCCCTGACGTGAATCATCCTGTGAACAACGGCTACATAACGTCCTCTGAGAATGTCTCAATGATTGAAATGAGAGTTTAGATTATATAACCATGTATTCCTTGAACCGAAGTTTTCGAACTTTGTTGATCAAGAGAAATTGGGAGGATTGTGGAATTGGCTTGCCAAGTCCGCGAACCCAGTCCGCAGACTCAGCCCGCAAACTTTCGGAAGTTCTCGACCGAGAATTTCTGCTGGATTTTCCAAAACTTGTTTGTGTGCTTAGTCCGAGAACTCAGTCCGCGAACCCAGTACGCGAATTGGCGGAAGTTCTCGAACCGAGAATTTCTGCTGAGTTTGGAAAACTCAACCGATTAACTTAAGTCCGCGAACTTGTTTGTGAACTTAAGAGGTTATGATCTAAAGATGTGCTCTGAACAAGAAACATTAAATTACTAAGGAATGCTTTATGCAAACCGTGGTTATAATGATCATGATCCGATTCAATCGAATCGAATCATCTTTGTTTCAATTGTGTCTTGTGTAGTTACATAAGATCTCATAGCAATTGAACAACTCTCTAACTAGTTCATTTGAGTCAATTGAACTAGTTATGGTGAAGAAGAACAAGGTTAATATGAAATGCTCATATGGTTGACCTTTTGAGTTACTATGTTGAACCAACATACACGTACACGTTTGGGCATGGTTTTCACGAACCCAGTAAACGTTTACCCAAGTGTGTGTGACAAGCTAAGTTTTCGATCTAACAGTTGAGAAATATTAGCTTGAATATAAATCAGGTTTTCATCTAACGGTGAATAAGGATTGCTTTGTACCCAAGGCAAAACCCTGATTTGAATGCTATATAAAGGAGTCTGGTATTGGGCGAACCTCATCCCCACACGTCTGTGTGCTACTAGTGCGGTCGCTAGAGTCGATCTCCATTAAACTTTGATTTTCTTCTCTAAAATCAGGTTAACGACTTAAAGACTTCATTGGGATTGTGAATCCTGACCGATACTACTTTATCGTAGTTGTGTGATCTGATCTTGCATCTTCTATCGTGCGAGTACAATCGATTGATTGGCTTGAGATCGTGAGAGTTCTCCGATAGGCAAGATAAAGAAGTCACAAACATCTTCGTCTCACTGTTTGTGATTCCTCGACAATCCGCTTGTCTAGTCAGGAAGGATTGTAGAGAGGTGATTGATTAATCTAGGCTGTTCTTCGGGAATATAAGACCGGATTATCAATTGGTTCCTGTTCACCTTGATTTTATTTCTTAAACGGAACAAAACCTAGGGTTTATCTGTGGGAGACAGATTTATCCTTTGATAGACTTTTCTGTGTGAGACAGATCTGTTTATTATCAAGTCTGTGATTTTGGGTTACAACAACTCTTGGTTGTGGGTGAGATCAACTAAGGGAATCAAGTGCGCAGTATCCTGCTGGGATCAGAGGCGTAGGAGTACAACTGTACCTTGTATCAGCGGGAGATTGATAGGGGTTCAACTATAGTCCAGTCCGAAGTTAGCTTGGAGTAGGCTAGTGTCTGTAACGTCTTAATACAATGTGTATTCAATCTGGACTAGGTCCCGTGGTTTTTCTGCATTTGCGGTTTCCTCGTTAACAAAATTTCTGGTGTCTGTGTTATTTATTTTCCACATTATATTTGTTATATAATTGAAATAATACAGGTTGTGCGTTCGTGATCATCAATTGGAAATCCAACTTTGGTTGTTGATTGATATTGATTGATCCTTGGACATTGGTCTTTGGTACTGTCCAAGTTATCTCTCTTTGATAAAGACTCGCAGGTTTCTATTTGCTTGAGTTAAGATCAAATCGAGAGATTGAGATAATAACTCCTTGAGATACTTTTTATCTAGATTGAGTCTGACTGTCTAGTTGATTCTCTAGAAAAGTATTTCGGAGTTAGTCCATACAAATTGTTAAGCGAAATATTGGGTGGTGTTGTTAGACCCCCGCTTTTTCAGATAGGATATAGAGTAGCAATAAACTTTTGAGTGATAGATGAGTTCAAGTCTCCACATACCTTTTGTTGATGATGTTCCAAAAGCTCCCTTTAGTCGTTCTTTGTCTTCAATCGATGAACACCGTGAAGCTTAAAGCTCAACTACACATTCTATCATAATCTGAGATTTAGCTATAAGTAGACGAGAAATCAAGACTTATAGTTTTGGCAAATAAACTTGACAAACAAGCTTGAGATAGCAACACTTGCGAGTTTGACCGAGCAATGCTCTAACACAACATGTGTACAATTATGTACACACTAAGAATTAGCATTCCTACAACTACATGCACATTGACAATCCAATTACAAAATAAAATATTTCTAATAAAATAAAATAATTGTAATGCTCACATCTTCCCATCACCAAGCAAATATTGGAACATATCTCATGCTTCAGATTGGCGCATTCAATTAAGAAACCGTATTCCAGTATCTTAAGGGAATTCATTTAGTGTCCCAAAAACTTCCATGTACGCGACATACACTACAAAATGGCATACACAAGGCCAACTTTCTAACAAAATGCAAATTGAGTCGTAACAATAATACATACACAAGTGGCCTATGGAAATGCAACTGTCTAATATAATGTAAAGTGATCAATCGCAACATCATACAAGCTGAGATTAATTGCAACACTAGATATCACTATTACCAGAAAACTTTTCACTTTGAATAATTTATAATCGTCTACTTCCGATTCACACCAACCAGTAAAATCAAATATATAATCACATCATTTTTCGAATATGTGAGATACATCTATGCGCACAACCAAACAGAGAACTGGCCACTATGTTCTTAATATATGAATATCATATTTTTTACACTTACCCACAAAATATAAACCTTGTTTGTTCTCAACCATGGATAGCAGTACAAACACTATGTAAGACGTCAAATTTCCCATATGGCCATTATGCAATGTTAATGACTCATCAACATGGTAGAGTTTGGACAAATCATATGTTGTCTAAAAAACAAAATTGCATCGCTTAGTTAAAAAAATCTCAGTCGATATCAATTACTCCTCGTTGAATAAACCGAAACTAATTAAATTCAACAGTTTTGTTAAACCTTGCTTAATAAACAGCTTTCGCATAAAATCCTTACCTGTGGGAAAGCTTTTAAAACCTCCTCCATGCATCAACTTCACATTAGAAAGCGATCTTAACCATACTTAATTAATATGATCCATCCAACTTCTATCTCAAACAACAAGAGACTTTTATTTGTCTCTCCTGAAAGCGCTACATTAAAAGGAAAAGAAGCATAAGTTATTAGTTTGGATTTGAAGAGTCTTCTAGTCAACGTAGGTTTTAGCTGCTTATTTTGGTTATACCAATCCTGAATCGAAGTGTAGGTTTTCATTACTAGTAATGTTGAATTATGTTCATCAGTTTGTGTCTTTGTTTTCTTTAAGAAACAATAATAGACTAGTAGTGTGTTTATGTTCATAGAAACGAATCTATAACACTTTGTATTTCTATGTATGAATATTCACTCTCTTTGATTCCATTTTTATTCACTAGTCAGTTGGTTACTCTCATATTGTTTTTTTTCTCCTCTTACTTCAGTTTTTGCAATATGAGTATATCGTCCGTAGAGCCATCTTCAATAAAGCACGGGTTAGTGTCATTGATACATTTGCAGCACTCGTACTTATTGTACACACCCAACATTCAGATCCCTTTATAACATTAAGCTGCTTGATTAATGAACTTGTGACCAATAAACTACAGGGTTGGTATAACGAATAAGAGGTTAAAATATAAACAAAAGTAATTAGGTTTTTAATATCCTAAAAGAAATTATGAAATCGATTCATTAACATTTGCAATTAAATTAAATGATAAGAATAGATTAATTAAATGATAAGAATATATTAAACCCATCTTTCTAATAGCTTTGAACGGTGAACTCTTCAATGCTAAAATTGAATCTCGTCAAGTGTTTTCTTTAGATTGTGGTAATCTTCAAAAGAAATGTACTGATATTGACGATTAAGGTTTTAAAATTGAATCGATTATTTGTTTGATTTTCAGATTTATGCTTGGAGATTGACTTACATTGAGAAGAAGATATTAGGTTTAGAATTTTTTTCTTCAGGGAGAGTGGTTTTGGACATGGAATGAAAAAGTATTAACTGGGTTAAAATAAGCATATATATATATATATATATTGGTGATGGTTATTTTCAACAGTGAAATATATTAATTTGGGTTGAATCATTAAAATAATGCATTAACCATTTTAAAATTTGGTGAATTAGAACCTCCTAATACTAAGCTTTGAGGAACAAGACTGATGAGTCTAAAGTCCAACATATAAGGGATCAAACATTATTTTTTTAAACTTTTGTTAGCGTTATTTTTTTTTATATATTTTTTTTCATCTTTCCCACTTTCTGGTAGTCTGTTCGTAGTACTCTGTATCAAAATGAACGAAAATAGCATCCTTTAACCTCTCTCTTCAACCTATCAAAATTCAGAAAATCCTTTAACCTAAAAGCGCCGCCTGCTCCAATATGTACCCATGAGCGCCGATTGGAGCAGAACTTCCAAATCTGTTATCAACTCTTTAGTATTTTTCTCTTCTTCTGCTTTTCTAGTTTTTGATTTGATCTTTACAAACTGTTATTTTTTGGTTTGGATTTAGTTTTCGAAACTTTTCCTTTGGGTTCAGACAAATTTGTTGGTTATCATCTTCCCTTTTATTTTCTCCGGATCTGTTACTGTTTTGATTTGTTGAGTATTGGTTGGATTAGATTATGCTTTTTCACATCTAAAGAAGAGATGATAACACAGTCAATATTTATCAGTTCCGATCTCCGACCAAGTAGCAGCACCATCTTCTTCTTCGACATCTCTTTTTTTGATTTCGGCTTTATCGATTTTCTATTATAGCTTTAAATTTACCTGTTCATTTTCTGATTTATCTATTTTAAGTTTTAGCTTTTGGGAATGTGTCAGAATTGATTCATTGTTATCTCAGTTTCGTAATCTTTCCTCTACATCTGATTACTTGGGCAGTTATTTACGGTTAGTTGTATGTTGGACTGGCCGGTGATGTACTTAATCCATATCTATTTCACATAATCTTTTCACCATCACCAACAAGCTCAATAACAACTCAAGTAATAGAAACAAATACAACTACAACCCGTTCAAGATCATCATCAATCTCATCTAATACCACAACTATTACAACTTCTCCAAAGTCGAGTCGACCCAAATTTTTCCTTTACAGACACTTGAAGACAGATTTGGATTACTGCCGCTACCTAAGACACTTTGGATACTACTTGGTTACTGTTACTATTAGTTGGGTCATTGCTAACTTGATTGAATTAGGAAATCTAAACTTGAAAAACTCTGGTTCATGTTGTTTACATGTTCCGATGAACATTTGGTTGGATTTGATCCAATCATAGCCTTGTGCTATGTTACATCCTGGTTTTGTCGTCAAAATCAGTTTGGCCCTGTTTGTTTGGTGCTCTCCATTGCGAGAGAGAGTATACGGTACTTTGAAACTGTTTTTAATTCTGAAATGATAGATTTGATAGGCAATAATTGGTGGAGATACTATAACTTTTATGACTTTTGTATGATCTTGAAAATTCTCCGTAAAGTTTCAAATTTGGTAAATCGGAGTGACCAATATATCTTTCGAGGCTAGCCTTTTTTTCGGGAAAAACAAACAAACAAAATACACGGTAATTTCTTCTTCCTTTTCCCCCTCCCTCACCATTACACTTAGACATTCTCCCTACCCTACGTGACACCATGGTGGGGCCACTATGTGGTAGGGCAGTCGCTCTATCCTTAGGCTGAGTGTAGTGGAAGAGGTAAGGTACGAGTTGCAGAATGACGCAACGTCACGCTGAAGAGAGGCCTGAGTGTAGCGGTGGGGGAGAGCACGAATTAGTATGAAAGAGTGTAAATTGTATAGTAGGGTGTAACAGGGGTGTAGACTAAAAAGGTCAAACAAATATTTATTTTCAGCGAGAAGTGGGAATTCGCTTCAAACATTTGAGCGATGCCCCAGGCCTCGCTCTAAAGCGATGTCTACACCCTCGCTGAATTTTACAAAAGCGTCCGTCCCATCGCTTTTTCGTTTTTTCTGGCGATGTCCAAAACCTCGCCTATTTTGAAATTCTCGCTACGCTTACCTGCTTTTGAACAGGAAAAAAAAGGGACGACTTTTTTTAAAACCTTTCTGCTGAGATGTCGCTTTTATTGCCATCTTTTAATCCACTACACTACACTCACCCTCGTACCCAGCAATAACCTCAAATGTAAGAAAATCTTTTTAACCGAGACTCTCAACCCCAGGCCCATTGCTTTTAGTACTCCCAGAAGACGCTGCCCAACGGGGTCACAGCCCAAGTCACCCGAGGGTGCATTAGTACTTTTCTTATCCCTGACAGAATCTATAATAATCAAGTCTAAATTTATGGTTTCTGAACTGTGCTACAAAGTACAACCTAAAACGTCTTCCTTTTGGAGATTGCTTTGCTTCCGAGACTAACGAAATCGAGAGAGATGAGATCCTGATTTAAGTATGGAAGGATTCTGAGAAGGTGATTCTATTCTGTATTTTCAGATTTAATTTATTTATTTTTAATTTATATTGATATTGATTATCAGAAGAATCCATGTTCAAGTGGGATCCGCATATATTAATGAATTCGGAGATTTGATTATATTTAGCGATGCAGAAGTTTGTTTTTGTTGTAGTAAAACTCAAAACTTTTCAGAGGAAGGTTTCCCAAACCAGATCTCATTCTAAAAACAGATCCTTTTTCTCTATTTTTACATGTACAAGAGGCATCAACAGTAGGTTGCATTAAAACTCAAAACTTTTCAGAAGAAGGTTTCCTCTACCTATAAGAGGCGTCAACAATGGTGTGAGGTATATAGAAAAATTCCGCAGTTGGTCAGAGGATTGACCATCGTTCTTGAAGGATTTTTTTTCTGTGGGTGTTAATTTTATTTTTTTGTTAATGGAGGATCTTCCGAAAGATTTGAGATTGGAGATCTTTTCTCGGCTTCCTCCAGAGCCTCTTTTGAAGTGCAAACTTGTATGCAAAACATGGGAAAGTATCCTCTCTCACAAAAAAGTGGGTATTCTGTTCTTGTTTCGATCTGGATGGGAAAGAAACCTTCATCTTTACTATGGAGATTATGAAGAGATTTTTAGTAAGATTAATTCTGAAAAGGAGGACTGCTCATTCAAAACTCTTACAAAGATTAATCATCCTGGCATTAACCTCCGAGATCGCCATTCATTCGTGGATCAAATGGTTGGTTCCTGCAATGGTTTGGTTTGTTTTCGCGTACCCCATCACCAAGTCAATGATCCCGTCTACATCTGCAATCCCATCACTAGGGAATACATTAACCTTCCCCGCCTGAAATACAAAAAGGGTTGTCAGTGGATTTGGCTATCAACCTTGAAGTAACGAGTACAAGGTCATTCGCATCCATTACCGGGACAGAAATGAGTATTATTTGCCAGTCACCAAAGGATTTGTTGAGATATACACACTTGGGAAGGACGCTGGGTGGAGAAGTCTCGGAGAAGTTACCTACTCGTTGCATAAAAGAGGTGTTCTTGCAAATGGATCAATATACTGGGCTGGCTGGATTACGATAAAAACAAAATTGTGGCTTTTGATTTGACAGATGAAAAGTTCCAATGGCTCCCAGCTATGCCACCATGTTTTGTTGGAAGTGAGCATGCCGACTACCAAATCAAGGTGTTGGGAGGGGATTTATGTCTGGTTCATTTAGTCAATGGCCAATTGGACATATGGTCATATAAAATTAAGCAGAAGGAAACGGATGATAAAGAAGAAGGGAATCGATCCTGGAGTTGGAATCTGGAGTTTCATATGCCATGCTCAATTATGAACGGCAACAACTACTATGAACCTTTCGCGCTCACAAAGAACAATGACGTTTTAATGTGGAATGGAAGAAGCCTCTCTTGTTATGACAGGAAAACTGAAACTATAAATGACATGCTGGATGAAGAAGTGAACGACTTGCGCAATTTTCAAGGAATCCCACATATGAACAACCCTCTTTCAATGAAATCCCTAGGTGGAAAGGTAAAGACTAGAAAAGACGCTAACAAGAAAAAGAAAAGGGAAAAAAACGGTTCAGTCTAAAACCCCACTAAATACCCCACTAAATAGAACAGTTTAGTCCAGACCTAGTTGACTAGGTACAGTTAAATCCAAAAATTGTGTAAAGACGCTGCTGACCTCCACACGTGTTTCATAAAGCACACGTGCAGCGAGTTGGGACGGTTTTGTAACTGACGCATTCAACCTGGGAATGACACGTCAGCAATTTTAAATAATATAAAAAATAATTAAAAACAATTTATCTTTTAAACCGCTCGTCCCAAATCGACAAACTTCATATATTTGGAAAGTATTTTCCGAGAGCTACAAAAAGAGTACCCATATGACTATATAATTTTCATTTTTTAAAAATTTTAATTTACATTTGTGTGTACAATTATGTACACCGATGCAAAGATCCAAAAAAATCCAAAATCCATGATAACCAGACTGCCACCCTAGTCCGCACAGACTGAGAAAAATATCAACCATGCCAAGCTCCAGTTGGATAACATCCATAATAGCCGGACTGCATTGAGGACGAAACAATGAATATAAGAAAATCGCAACTTGAAAAGAAAGTGATTATCCTTTCACCAACATCCACATAAGAAAACAAAGCAAAAAAACGATCAAAATAAAAACTTAGTTTATGGTCAGAGACACGATCCATGTGGGCATTACTACACAAACTTAATATGGTTTCGAAATATCCCAGTACATTGATTCATTGCACTTTACTGAAAAGGAGATTACTAACACGCACAACAGATCAATCATACTCACACCCAGACCTACTTTTTCATGAGAAGCATATTGGTGCATCAATGTATTCATCCATGTGAAACATTCCTAAAACCAATCCTTCATAGCCACAAACAAACCTACTTTTTCACTGAAAATACACGGGTGCACCAATGTATACACCCCTGCAAACACATGCATAAAATCGATCATTCATATTCACACTCGGGCACGCTTTTCCATGGGAGTTATACAGGTACAACAATGTGTACACCCATGCAAAACATGTAGAAAAACGATCATTCACAACCACACACAAACCTACTTTTACATGGGAATGACAGAGGTGTACCAATACGTACACCGCTTCAAAACATGCATAAAGATGATTATTCACAACCACAAAAAAACCTATTTTTTCATGGGAATTACTTCCTACAGGTGCACCAATATGTACACCCTTATAAAACAAGGGGAACCTACTTTTTCATAAGATTTACACAGGTGCACCAATATGTACACCACTGTAAAACATGCACAACACCAATTATTCATATTAATGGTAGCTCAAGGAATGAGACCTAAAAACTACAACCTATGTTTTACCTACAAGTATACAGGGTCTTGATGAAGATAGACTGTAAATAGAGGTTTGTCCACGGGGACTTGGAGGATTTGCTAAAGTTTTCTAAATTTCTAAAGTTATCTGAATTCAAAAGAAGGTACTAAGGTTTTTGATTCCACTACTTGACCCTAGGCTAAGGAAATTATGATGCAATGTATGTCTTGTTCTTTCATGAAAGACTACAATGAGGATTCTACTAACTATCCTAACCAAATTACCCCTAGCATCAGTTGTCTTTAATCAGCACAACTAATCACAAGCATTTAGCTCCTCTAGCTAGTTTAGCTTAAGGCAATCTCTCTAGTGGATTGAATTCTTGGCCAAAGACCTAGCTCCACTCCTAGTATCAGCTGTCTTCTAACAGCACAGGTGATCACAAGCAGGTAGCCCAAATGGCTAAGCATTCATCCTAAGGCAATTCAGCTCAATAAAAGAACATACAAATACATTAACATTCCTAGCATATGATCAAGAGCTTCCTCTAAACCCTAGCAAGTGAATTAGAACATGGACATGCTTGTAATCATGATACTAACAGGTATAAACATGCTCCACATTACACAACATACAATTCACATTCAACCTTTATGCATAAGAGAGATTCAACATGGATGAATTGAAAATGAATTTTGAAATTAATATTGAACTGCAAATGTTGCTCACTGGCTAGCCCAGAGATCCGAATTTCACAACCCCTAACACCTTTTTATAGTTACAACAAAAAAAATTCCAAAATCCCCAAATCAGTGAAATTAGGGTTCTGACAAAAAGTGAGATTAAATCACCTAATACATTGAAAACTACTCGAAAACTTTCACCCATGCCCCTAATTAGACGTACACTAACTTTCCCCCAAAAATCCCCAATTTATGAAATTAGGGTTTTACAAAAAATCCTTACCTAATCTCTGAAAACGACTGATAGCTCTCACCCATGCTTCCTTCTCGTCTGCTGATGTTACCCATGCCTTCGATTTATCCTCTAACCTCACCTATTTCATCAACTCCTAACCTAAGGTTCCTGTGAGATGAAACGATTAGGAGGTGATGTTATAAGTGGCTAGAAAGGTAGGTCTTGGTTGTTAGAAGTGATGATGGCTCGAGTGGTGGTGGTTGAGTGATTTGTGGGTTATGGTGGTGGTGATGGAGACAGCGTCACTGTTGCAGAAGAGGGGAAGAAGGAGATGGCTCGATGGGTTTTGGCTAGGGTGTGTTTGTTTTGGGTATAGGGTATTTGGTTGTTTGGGTGTTGAGCAGACCCATCAAATCTCGATGTTTTGTGAGGGGAATCCGTAGGATGATAGGATGAGGGAAAGATCCAACGATGTGATGTAAATGGATGTGGATCGACCGTTGGATATGGAATACATCAAAACTGACGGTCCAAGATGGAGTTAGGTGTTGTAGTGTTTGACAGGAGCTTCAGACTTCGATGCACGACGATGAAGCGACCGTAGGATGCTGAGATGATCCAATCTGACGGCTGAGGATGAATGCGGGTATTGATATTGGTAATGGGTTTGGGTGAGGGTTTTGGGCCTTGGGTATGCCAAGCCCATATCTTCTTTAAGAACAATTCTTCCTCTTCAAGCCCACTTCTAGCCTTTTGGTCTTGTGCACAACATTCTTCGCGGCTTCCTTGTGTAATTCCTCCCGGCTTTTCACTACTTTTCTGCTCTTTTCGCTCCGCTATTCATCCAAACTTTATTTATTACCTAAAAATGCAAAATTAATTAATAAAAATATTTATTCTTGAAAACAATGAAAATACAGAATATGGGATAAAATGTAGAATTGATGCACAAAATATGAGTTAAATGCCAAGAAAAATATATAAAATATGCACTTTTTAGCACTCATCAATTAACAATCAACAAGCGTACAACTATATACAAGTATACATACTACTATTACTCACCACTGTTCTCTTCCTTGACTTACCTATTGTTTTTTTACTTGAGTAATAATGATGAGCTTAAATCATTTCAATAATTGAGGAGAGAAATTTAAAGTAAAAAGGAGACAAGGTTGTGAAATTTACCGGAGAGACACAACACAGATGAAACATGTAACCAGAAATGAAGGACCATAGGTAATGAAGATATGATCCCATTTTACCTGCATCACACGGTTATATGGCAATATTATGCGGGGTATATATATTGGGAACCAGAATTCTGCTAGATGCGTCATTTGATA
This sequence comes from Papaver somniferum, assembly GCF_003573695.1. NCBI lineage: Eukaryota > Viridiplantae > Streptophyta > Magnoliopsida > Ranunculales > Papaveraceae > Papaver > Papaver somniferum. Next base: position 61,473,598 of record NC_039360.1, on the reverse strand, counting down.
ACCTCGGATAAAAACATATGCTCAAGAAAATGGATTGACACAATGAACTACATCTAATCCACCATCTCAGTTCCTACAATAAGATTATTTCTAGGATGAAAATGGCAGTGAAATCCACCTGCACTCATCTTGTTAAAGGTGTATCAATATGTACACTTGTATTACAGGTGCACCAATTTGTACACTTGTATTACATGTGTACAATTATGTACATATTATCAATCAACATGTGTAAAACAATGTACACATTAACAACAGGTGTATAATTATGTACACATTAAGAATCAATATGAACTTACCAAAGTCTCACTGGAAGCCCTATGTACAATGTCCTTCAGTAAACTATGAATCTGTGATCATAACACAATGTGTAAAATGAAAGATAAATTCCAAAGATACGATCTTATCACACAGTAAATCACAAGAAAAAAAGAGATAATCAACCACTTGTAAACAAACAAATACTTCTCTATGTTTGTCAGTTAGGGTGGGGAGATCGATATGGATTTGAGAGACGTGCAAAGTGAACAATGCACCATTACAGCTAGCTAAGGAAGCTAATTTGATTAATACACCTTATTATATTATTGGTACAACCATAATCACGAGCAATTCAAAACACTAGCTATTAAGTGCACTGAATCTACAGTTCACGTATATAGCTTTCTACTTAATTAATAAGCAAAGCAGTGCCCACAAGTTAAATTCTACGCTTTCCAAACTAGTAAAACAACAAAACATTATTTGTGACATTTCAATTAAGTATGTCCCACATATATACAAAGTGAACTTGCACCCATAATCATTTTATCTGGTGGACCAATAGTACAGGTGACCGTGATGCAAGAACAACATGTTGTGCACCAATTTTCCCATCAATAGTATTGATTGTGATATCATCTTGAGACACCAAAAAATTAAAGCAAGCTATAAAGAACCAACAAGTGGGATAATAACTCAAAAGTCTTAATTTAGCAGAGAAGTAAGATTCATTTTGGCCAAGAAAAGATTATCATATATATAGTTTGGGGATTCAAACTAACAATTTTTCTTTAACTTAACGTGTCTTCCACTAATTTTGTTGATCTTGATGTCATCGTCTTACTTGCAGACACATCAATCTCCTTTCATTTCATGTTAAAAATCGGGTCATGGAAATTTTAACAAACAACACTAAAGAGTATCCATAATTTCCCAACTGGTGATTCCAATTCAAGAGGACCAAGTGGTGAAGATAAAGAACCAGAACAAGAACCAGATGATGATGCTCTAATAAAAATTGAATACCTCCTTCTTCTGCTCCTATGAGATTGTTTTGGTACAAAAATTCTGTAAATTCTTAGTTCTAGAACAAGGTTTGGAAATCGGGATAATATCTTGTTATACTACTGGCGTGCAATGATACAAATATATATAAAAAATAAGACTTTCTAGTAGTTATATATGACAACACCTAATATTGGTAAGCATACAAAGGAAAACAATTTGAGCATCGAATAGAACTAACGTAACCAATTAATGTCAATGAACCAAGAAAACAACAAAACGTAGATATAAGTTGAATCATATAAGTCATACAAATGGTTACCCGTGGGTCGATAATGAATTTTGGACATTAGAAATGAGACATTCCTATTACCATAGAGAAATTTCGTCAACCAGCTAGCCATCAACAGTGTTTTTTAAGTTCTTCGTATCTCTAAATTTCAGTTAAAAGAGATGAAGCACAACCAACGTGAATGAAAGCAAAAATCAAACAAAGGTCAGTATAAAGAAAAAAAAGAACAAAAACCAAAAAAAAATATAAACCCTATAAGCAAAAAGTTAATGAGAAATTGATTACATTAGTTGATTACCTTGATTAATCCATTTGATGACCGAAAATTAGTAGAGACAAAGATGAATCCTGGTCGTCTTTGTGTTGATGCTGATGATTTATAAGGGAAATTTTTAGAAACAATGGAAGAAGATGAAGAGGATACGATTGATTCCATCTACTACACCAGAAGTGACTGTTTGTATCCAACATAAACCATATTTTCCCATACAATGACATATATCTAAATTCATGAATCGAATAAGAAACTAAAATTGAAACTGAAATAATTAGGTTTTTGAAATCGCAAAAATAAATAAATCTGAAATTGATTCCAAAAGCGATAAATTAACAGTTGCAATCAAATTACATGATAAGAATAGATTACACTTATCTTTCCAATCGCTTTCAGTGACGAATTCTTCAATGTTGAGATTGAATCTCATCAAGGCTTCTCCGGGATTGAGTTGCAATTCCTTGTTGCAGTTCCTGCATCAAAGAAAAGAATGGAGAATAAAAGAAAGAAAAGAAGAGTTTCTCTCGATCTCTATCGTTCTCACTCTGAGTCTCTCCTGAAATGAAATCTGAGATTATAATCAAATGAATTCAGAACGATTGTAACTCTGAAGGGTAACTTTGGTACTGAGAAAATCAGAGAATTTTTGAATCGATGAAAATTTGGATTAACTCGTTAGATGTTGGATTAAACTGTCTATTACGGGTGAATTTTGGATTAGACAGTACTAGGCCTGAAATGAGTGGACTAAAACGTCCAAATCCCAAGAACTTTGGGACTAAACATCAATTTCTACAACAAAAAAAAGCCAAAACCTGGTAAGCTTGTAGATGAAGCTAGGACCTAATTTCTGCCATATGGCTGTATTTGCTTTCTTCGTTGTGTTTTTTGGTTTGGTTACATCGGAAATTGCTTAATGCCCCCACTTTTTCTCCCCCAAATTCCCCCCCTGTGATGTTCCGCTCCCCCACTAGTCTATGTCATTTAACCCAGGATCCACAACATGACCCAAAGGGTTGAAGGTTACGGGGTATTTGAACATGTCATGTGGGAAATAGTGGGGGTACGGGTGGGGGTATGCAGTAGGGTCGGGCATCAAGACGGTTGGGCCGCAGAAGGCGTACAACAACATCCGTTCAGAGCAAGTCTTATGGTGGAATCCATCCATCTTCCATCTTCCACGCCACCTCAGTACTTGGAACTGTGGATGGAAGCGCAAGTGTAATGGTGGAATAGTAGAAATTCTATTCTTAATGGAGATAAAAAAACGCAATTAAGAATGGAGCTAAAAAAACGCTATTAAGAATTGAGCTTTTTTCTCAGCCGTTAGATTTCAACAACTCAATTTAAATCTACGTATGAAAAAAAAAACACAATTCTTAATGGCGCTTTTTTAGCGCTATTCTTATTAGCGTTTAGCGCTATTCTTATTGGCGTTCAGATGGATTCCACGAACCCTTCCACGAAATCGTGGAACCTTGCTTGGATTTTCTGTGGAAGACCCCAACTTGGAAGCCACTAGACTTGGCATTCCATGGTTTTTCCACACTTGGAATAGTTTGGATTCCACCATAAGACTTTCTCTAAGAGCAAGTCTTATGGTGGAATCCATCCATCTTCCACCATAAGACTTTCTCTAAGAGCAAGTCTTATGGTGGAATCCATCCATCTTCCATCTTCCACGCCACCTCAGCACTTGGAACTGTGGATGGAAACGCAAGTGTAATGGTGGAATAGTAGAAACGCTATCTTAATGGAGCTAAAAAACGCAATTAAGAATGGAGCTAAAAAAACGCTATTAAGAATGTAGCTTTTTTCTCAGCCGTTAGATTTCAACAACTCATTCTAAATCTACGGATAAAAAAAACGCAATTCTTAATGGCGTTTTTTTAGCTCTATTCTTATTAGCATTTAGCGCTATTCTTATTGGCGTTCAGATGGTTTCCACGAACCCTTCCACGAAATTGTGGAACCTTGTTTGGATTTTCTGTGGAAGACCCCAACTTGGAAGCCACTACACTTGACATTCCATGATTTTCCACACTTGGAATAGTTTGGATTCCACCATAAGACTTGCTCTCATGGCAACTTGCAATGGTCATGCGGACATAAATTTATTTACAAGCTGGGGATCTAGATTTGACCTCATGAGTGCCTCGTGGCTTTATTTGTTGTCGGTGATCTGCAGTCAAGAGTTTTATCATTTCCTTTTTTAACCACCCAAAAAATATGAAATGAATTTAATGTTATGCTTATTTTATATATTCCATTTGTAATTCTGGGTAGTCAAAATACAACGAGAAATATCAAGGCTTTATCATTTTATTTGACTAGTTGCCGATTCATGCCTTTTCACTGAAAAAGGTAGCGCCACTACCAGTGGTTTCTCTTGTAAGCAATCTGCAAACCTAAACAGAGGTCGGGACTAAGTCCATTGCCAAGATAATGGTGTTTTAAGTAACAATTCTCTCTAGGCCATTTAACCACCGTTACTGGAAACTCTAAGGTTAAATTTTGTTGAATGTAAGCCAAGTTGGGTAACAGCTTCTTACTATGGAAAGGTTTGGAATTTATTTCTCCTGATCTCGGTACTTGGTTATGGATTTTGGCGAAATAAAGTGGTTAAATATTTACTAATAAGGGGTTCCATTTGCTTGCACAGCGTTTTCGTACCCTACTTGGACAAGGCAATCAAAAAAAATCGTTGAGTAAGTTTCACTGCTCTCTGTTCATTTGGATGTTTGCATTTTTCTTATTGCTGAAATTGATCTATTCATACACCAATAGTTGCAAGTTGCTGATAATATTAGGCAATTAGCTTAGATCTCAACAGTTACATTCTGTGATTTGATTTATTCGGTTATTATTCTTATTTGAACTTCATTTGTATGTGATTCTTTGATAGCATTATGAGATCAGACTACATGATTTGCATATAGTCTTAAAGGTCATTTCGACTGTATATTAGTTGGGGGTCACCTAATTAGCTTGTAAGCAGTTTGTTGTCAGGACCTGACGTCTTAAAGGCCATATTATATGTTGTTTTAGTTTTTGTACATTTTTTTAAGGTTTTTAACTACCCCTGCTTGCAAGCTTTTCTTGATTTTGCTAGCCAAGAAATGATATCTACTGATCTTACTACCATGGTGGATGCTTGGGAGTCCCCTGTGTGGAGGACAAATCATCTTTTTTTTTTTTTTTTTTTTTTTTTTCTTTCTTTCTTTCTTTCTTTTTTTTATTCTTTTTTTTCTTGGAAAAAGCTTAGGCCTAGAAAGGCACTTAAAACCGGTACAAAGAGTTTGTGATGGCATTGGATGTACCACTCATCCTGCCAACATTGTTTTTATATAAAAAAGCTAAATTGAAAGCATCCATATTTTGAAGACGATGGATGATGTTAAGGTTCAGTAATACAAAAGATATTGGATTGATACCAATATTTCTACTACTTTCTTCTTGACGGTTACTTCGTTCATGATAACTAAGGTGAAATCTTCCTCTAACAGCTTCATGGTAGAGCATCTTGAAACGAACCAGTATCTCTATTGACTCAGCAGATATTACTATGTTTGTGTGCTGCAATTCTTTATCCCACTGGAAAGCTAGGTTTGCCCCTCCTATTGCTCCCCATTCTCCAGAGTCCAGAGTATCCTGGATGTCCTCTGGTTCCAACGATGTTTCCTACAAAATATGTCATAGTTAGAGCAGTATAGTATAATAAGATCTCGGGGTATTGTAGGGTACATATTTTGATATTATTCCCAAACTCTGATGTTGCATTCAGATTATAAGGAGTAATATTTTTTCGCGTTACAGTATCAGTTTCCTCAGGTAAAAGTGGGAAGTTGTACATGATATGATCCTGCATATAATGTATTCTATTATGATTGGACAAATGCTGCTTAATACGCAGAGCTGTTACTTACACATTAGGATGAATTTGTCTGAAGATCAAATCACATCTTGCTTTCCAGATATACCAACAAGTAGTGGCATAAATGTTGCAGTCATTGCTGGTAATTCCAGTTTGAAACCAGGAATTCAGCTAGTCTATGAAAATGGTATTGTTGTCAAACTGAGTATCGTAAGAGCCAAGAATTTCCTTCCAAACCAGAGGAGCAGTAGGGAAATTTAGGAACATGTGATCCATGGTTTCTTCTTCCCCACTATTGCAAACAGTGCATATAGGATTGATGTAATGCAATATGCTAGTTGTTTTGGAAGTAGTGGGAAGAATTCCATGAGCACATTTCCGAATGGAAATTCTGATAACTGGACCCACCTCCATGTTCCAGATGGCTTCCTAGTTCCCTGTTGTAGTGTCATTTCTGTATAGGTTTCCAATTTTTGCCTTGTACAACTCCTTGACAGAAAAAACTCCTGTGTCATTTAGATTCCATATTATCATGTCTTCTACATTTGGATAGGTCTGCAAGTTGATAATCACTGCAGCCTTATCATTGCTGAAGTAGGAATAAACTTGAGTTTCATCCCAATTTCCGTCTGGAAGAAGTAAGGACTCAACAGTTTCAATGTGTTGTGCGCAGTTCTGAGGTTTTGGCTGTCTTAAAGTGGTGTTAGGGATCCAGATATCTTCTCAAAGCTGTATCTTCCTCCCATTTCCAATTCTCCAGGAGCAATGATGTTGGATGTTGCCTATGCCCTATAGAATCCTTTTCCACATCCAGGAGTCACCATCCTTTGATTTTGTATCCATGTTGAGTACATTTCTACCCAAGAGATAATTGGCATCCATGAGCTTATACCATATAGAGTCTTTATCCTGCTCAAGTCTCCATCCAATTTTGGTTATCATATAACTGTTGAAGAGTTCCATATTCATGAATCCTAATCCCCCCAACTCTTTTGGTTTGCACCCTGCAGTCCAAGCTTTAGGATAATATTCAGTAGGATTTTCTATATTTTTTTCCCGGAAAAAATCTCTTTGAAGTTTGTTGATGTCTTTACAGGTTTTCTTAGGCACATTGAAACAGTTCATTTGATAGATACATGTTGAAGAAGTGACAAAATTGATGAGAACTTCCCTTCCAGCAGGATTTAGGGGAGTATTTTTCCAACCAGTAAGTCTCGGCTTCAATTTTTCCACTCCAGGCTTGAAAGAATTTATTTTGCTTCTATGAATGAAGAGAGGTGAGCCTAGGTATTTATCATCCAACTGCAAAACTTGAACTCCCATAGAATTACTGATGTGAGGGATGAGGTTTGGATTAGTGTTTTTGCTGAAGAAGACTCCAGATTTGTGGAAGTTGATAAATTGCCCAGAGGAGCTACCAAAGATTTGAAGGATCTTCATTATATTGTGAGCTTCAGTCAGATTGGCTTTACAGAATATCATGCAATCATCAGCAAAAAGGAGGTGGCTGATAGATGGTGCATCTTTATAGATCTTGATACCAGTAATAATGCCCATCTCCTCAGCTTGAAGAAGGGTTCTTGAAAGAGATTCCATGCAGAATAGTAACGGATAAGGGGATAAAGGGTCACCTTTCCTTAGCCCTCTAGAAGGTTTGAAGAATTTGTTAGGGGATCCATTAATTAGGACAACAGAGGTGGAGGTTGAAATATATACACTGGAGAATTTTGTTGCACCATTGATCATCAAAACCAATTTTCTTCATAATGGCCATTAAAAATGTCCAATCAACTCTGTCAAAAGCTTTTGCCACATCTATTTTTATTCCCATGGTACCAAAATTTCTTTTTTTTTCTTCCTCTTTTTGATCTCATAGTATGAATAATTTCATGAGCAACGGCTATGTTGTCATAGATTTGCCTTCCAGGGATGAAAGCAGATTGGTAAGGAGATATGATTTTGTTGAGATAAGGCTTCATTCTCTGAGCTAGTAATTTGAATATGATTTTGTAAGTTGTATTGCAAAGATTGATGGGTCTGAAATGGCTAGGGGAAATTGGGTTATCAATTTTGGGTATGAGAGATATGAATGTGGCATTCATTTCCTTAAGTAAGTGACCTGAAGAAAAGAAATGTTTAACCATTTTGACAATATCATTTCCAATGATGTCCCAGTTTATTTTGAAGAAATTTTGTGGGAATCCATATGGTCCTGGAGCTTTATCATTTTCCATACTAAATAAGATAGCTTTAATTTCATCAAATTCAGGCTTTCTGTTGAGCATAGAGTTGTGATAAGAGGTTATGGTTAAGGGAATGAGGTTTATGATTTCAGAAGAAGGGTTTATGGTTTCAGCAGTTGCCATTTGAGAAAAATGATTGGTAAAGCAGTTCTTGATTTCTTGATAATCAGTAATCCAGTTGCCTTCCTCATTCTGAATTGAATCTATTTTATTCCTTTTTGTTCTACACTTAGTGGCTCTGTGGAAGTAACTCGTGTTATGATTTCCCAACTTGATAAGTTGACCTCTGCTCTTGGTTTTCCAGAATTTTTCTTCTATGTCTAGCCAAATTTTGAGATGTTTTCTTGCATCAGCTAGGGCCTGTCCTCTGTCTTCTTTGAAGTAATGATTATGTAGCCAATTTACGTATTTCTTGCATTCATTAATATTGGTTTTGAGGTTTCCATAGACTTCCTTGTTCCAGACTCTGATTTTTAGCTTTATGTCTTTAAGTTTTCTAGCAATAGAAAAGGCACTTGAACCAGGAGTAACCTTTTCCCAACAATCAGCTATAATTTTCCTGCAATCAGCATGATTTAACCAGGGACCGAAAAATTTGAAAGGAATCTTACCATTTTTCCAGTAAGGATTTGAGTTTAGTAAGATGGGGTGATGGTCAGACCCAATGGCTAACATATTAGTGATGGCGGTGTTTGGATAAATGGCTAGCCAATCATCATTTGATATACCTTTATCCAATCTTTGTTCAGTAAGAGCATGACCCCTTCTTTTGTTTGACCAAGTAAAAGGGCAGCCAGTAAAACCAAGATCAAAGAAGATCCATATTAAGGATCTTTTCATTGAAGATGGAAGCTTCATTAGCATATATAGGATGAGTGCTGAATTTTTCAGTTATTGGATGTTGCAGAATTCTCTAACATTTGCCAGGAATTTAGCTTAGAAGGAGTGTCATAAGGGTTACCATAGTAACCTGTAAAAAGCCAAGGAGGGATATTGGCAGTTCTGATTATTGCATTGTTGTGGTTTAGAGAATAATGAAAAATTTCTAAGGATACATTGCTTTTCCATATTAATGTTAATCCACCAGCAGTGCCACTTACCCCTCCTGGATTAACAGACCAGAAGTTGTTGACCCCTAATTCATACATAGTTTTCTTAAGCTTATCATGTTTTTGTTTAGTTTCAGATAAGAATATAATGCCAGGATTCAGTTTATTGAGCATATCATTAAGATATCTCTTAGCATCCCTAGTACCCAGTCCTTGGCAATTCCATGATAGAGTAGTAAAGAATTGCCAAAAATAAGACACATTTGGATACTTTGAGATGAGTCTTCTAGTGATATTATCATAATAGTTATAGAGCAAGAAATGATCAGTATAGGATAGATTATGAGATCTTAAGGAATAGTAATAAGTAGAGTTGAGAAGGTATACCATTGTTCCTGTAGAGGAGCTATCCAAAGTGCCATTAGCCATGAGAATAGGAATGTTGTCCATTTTCTCCCGAGGGAGATCGGTCAGGTCTTTAAATCTTTTGACACTTGCCATCTCCATGCTGTTGAGGGTAACATTTTCTTGATTGTGAATAGACTTCTTTCTTTTGGTATCTATGATGGGGGTGGTTTAAGTATTGAGAGAATTGGCATCAAAGTTCTCGAATGAGTGACCCTTTTTCTTTGCTTTCCATGCTTATTTTTTATTCTTGGTAGATTCAGCTTCCATGTTATCTTTGATTTGAGCCAAGGTAGGTAGGGTATTGAAGGGAAAGTGTTTTGGGGTGTTGGTGACTGGGAATATTTGTTCAGCAGCAGAAAGGTCAGCAGCAACAACTTCCTCATCATCAATTATTGGGTCATTATTCTTGTTGAGATTTGTTCTTGCAGCAGCTTTCCACTTTGGAAGCTTTTTCTTGTAAAAGCCAACAATCTTTTTTGCTAGATCCAATCTTCTGTTTCTAATTTGACAGGCTAAGACATCTGGGTGTGGAGAGGTTGCGATATCAGTAGGAGGGACTGAGCTCCAAAGATTTTACCTTATTTTCCATCAAATAAATGATTGCATAGGCATAACTTTTGTATTTGTCAAAAGTCCATTCGTCCTTTCATCAATACGAATACCAATTTATGAACGACTTTACTTTTGACAACATATGGGACCTTCAAGTTCACGGACGCAAAAAATACATATTCCATAAAAATATTGCAATACTTCAAAATCAAACAAATTAATTCTGCAATAACATCATCCTCCAAATATTTTTAGAATTTAAAACCAATAAACCTAAAAAATAACACAAGAAGATGATAACAAAAATAGCTATGTGTAGTCACAATCTTTGCTATTCAAAACACTAGTTATTCTTCCAACTAAACCAAAAAGAAGACATACTAGGTATCAACGATCTCTTCCAAAGCTTCTTCAGAGAACTCCTTCTCGTTATTGAAAAATCCACCGACAAAGGGATCATTTTACTCCTCCAAATCTTTTGAAAACACTGTCATCTTACTAAGTTTTTTTTCTAATTTTCGTACAGTGTTTGTAGATTGAGACATCATTTGTTCATAGTGAATTATATCTTCTAAGGATGTAGAGATCAGAGATTTTAAGCTGTTTCTTTTGCTGATGAATTCTTTTACAAGGTTCCCGAAGTTTTCATCACATTGATAAGAAGACAAGAACCAGTTTGAGGAAGGATTTTTACCATTAACTGTAGCCTTCACTTTCTTCAAACTTGTGGAGGGGATTCCAGTACACCGATGTACGTTAGATGCCAGATTTGCATTCCTGCTTGTGCTGCATCTAGTAACAGATGCCATGGAACAGAAGCTTTTGAGACACACCGTTCGTGAACGACTGAAACCCTATACAAACAATTTTTTTTTGTATTTTTAGAGATTTATATAGATATAAACAAAAAAATAACCAAAAATACACTTCTTGAGCTAAAAAGACGCAAATCCCCATATTCTCAAGATAAATATGAGGATGCAAACGTCTAGGGTTAGATAGAGACAATGGGATCCAAATTCTCTCCTTGTTTATCACATTGTGAATTTTCAAGGTTAGATACATGAGCAGAGATTCTTCTTCTTTTGTCCCCTGAAACGCTTGTCACGTAGGACATGCGACAGTTATAAGTAGGTTGAATGGATAAAGAACATTCCATGGGAAAAAACGTTTCTTTACACTCAAATTCTTCAACTCGTGAGTGTCCTTGAGGAATGAGCCTGAGATTATCTCTGAAAGTGTCTAAATAATCTCCCACATTCCTGGATACCCATTTAGAACCGATATTATAGACTTTGGACTTGCATGGTACAAGGTTCCACACAACATGTCTATGAAGTTGATCTAACTTATCATCCATGTTTTTTACCCAAGAGGAGTTGCTTAGAGTTATAGCAATATTTCCTGGTTCTAATTGAGAAGAATAACAACCAATCGGAAGTTGTCCTTCTGTTTTGGTTGTAGAGTATTTTCCACGTTTAGAGACGATAGATGATACACACAATGAAGAATCACCTAACACATGTATAAAAGGGCTACAACAACTGTCACTACACCATTGAAGGGGAGAGATAGGAAAGAAGTAAGATTACCCATACCATCAGGATTTTTCTGTTTGGAATTTCCTGATAGTATTGTACGTCCTTTTTGAGTAACACAAGGTTGCACATTATTCTTGGAAGGATTACTTGCAGCCTCCTGACTCTTTAAAAAAGACATACAGGCTCATCGAGGATGATCGGATGAACAGCCATATGAGCCAGACCCTTGAAATTTGTCTGAGTGGTTCCTCGTCACATTAGTTTTTTCAACAATTGGTTGTTGAACATTATCTGAATAATGACTATTCTTTGGAAAGGAACAACTGGATTCTCTCAGATTCAACGAGAGACTCTTACTAGATATCAAATCCTTAAGAGTTGCAATTTATGCAACGAGACCAGAATAGATCCGGATTTGTTCTTCCAACCTCTTTTGAAGAGTAACTAGTTTATCAAACCTTTTTCTATGGTTGTTTTTTAACCCCGGTGAAGCGTCAAATGATACTTTATGGTCCATATAGTCAGATCGCTACAAACACAGACTTTGAGGTCTTTAAACGTGTTTGCCTACTCTGATACCAATTGAAAAAGCGGAGGTCTAACAACACCACCCAATATTTCACTTAGGAATCTGTATGTACAAACTCCAATATACTTTTTATGAGAATCAACTAGACAGTTAAACTCAATCAATAAAAGATATATCAAAGAGTTTATATCTCAATCTCTCAATTTGATCTTTACTCAAGCAAATGGAAATATGCGAGTCTTTAACAAAGAGAGATAACTTGGACGGTACCAAAGACCAATTTCCAAGGATCAATCAACAACCAAAGGTCGGATTTCCAATTGATGATATTTAACGCACAACCTGTATTATTTCAATTGTATAAAAAATATAATGCGGAAAAGAAATAACACAGACACCAGAAGTTTTGTTAACGAGGAAACCGCAAATGCAGAAAACCCCCGGGACCTAGTCCAGATTGAATACACACTGTATTAAGCCGCTACAGACACTAGCCTACTACAATCTAACTTCGGACTGGACTATAGTTGAACCCCAATCAGTCTCCCACTGATCCAAGGTACAGTTGTACTCCCTACGCCTCTGATCCCAGCAGGACACTGCGCACTTGATTCCCTTAGCTGATCTCACCCACAACTAAGAGTTGCTGCAACCCAAAATCGCAGACTTGATAATAAACAAATCTGTCTCACACAGAAAAGTCTATCAAAGGATAAATCTGTCTCCCACAGAAGAACCCTAGGTTTTTGTTCCGTATTATGATATGAAATCAAGGTGAACAGGAACCAATTGATAATACGGTCTTATATTCCCGAAGAACATCATAGATTAATCAATCACCTCATAACAGTCTTACTTGTATAAACAAGAGGACGTCGAGGAATCAAAAACAGTGAGACGAAGATGTTTGTGACTTCTTTATCTTGCCTATCTGAGAGCTCTTACGATCTCAAGCCAATCAATAAGATCGTACTCATACGATAGAAGATGCAAGATCAGATCACACAACTACGATAAAAGTAGTATCGGTCTGGCTTCACAATCCCAATGAAGTATTTAAGTCGTTAACCTGGTTTTAGAGAAGAAAACCAAAGGTTAGAGGAGAATCGACTCTAGCGAGTGCACTAGTATCACACAGACGGGTGGAGATTAGTTTTTCCCAATGCTAGATGTCTCCTTTATATAGTCTTCAAATCAGGTTTTTTCCTTAGGTACAAAGCAATCAATATTCACCGTTAGATGAAAACCTGATTTAGATTCAAGCTAATATTTCTCAGCCGTTAGATCCAAAACTTAGCTTGTCACACACACTTGAGATATACGTTTACTGGGTTTGTGAAAACCTTGCTCAAACGTGTACGTGTATGCTGGTTCAACATAGTAACCCAAAAGGTTAACCATATGAGCATTTCATATTAACTTTGTTCTTCTTCACCATAACTAGTTCAATTGACTCAAATGAACTAGTTAGAGAGTTGTTCAATTCCTATGAGATCTTATGTAACTACACATGACACAATTGAAACAAAGATGATTCGATTCGATTGAACCGACTCATGAATTTTATAGCCACAGTTTGCATACTGCATTCCTTACTAATTTAAGTTTCATGTTCAGAGCACATCTTTAGATCATAACCCACTCAAGTTCGCAAACAAGTTCACAGACTTAAGGAAATCGTCAGAGTTTTCCAAACTCAGCAGAAAATCTCGGCAAAGAGACTTCCGCCAGTTCGCGGACTAGGTTCGCGGACTAAACACACAAACAAGTTTTTGGAAATCCCAGCAGAAATTATCGGTAAGAGAACTTCCGTTAGTTCTCGGACTGAGTTCGCAAACTGAGTTCGCGGACTTGGCAAAGCCAATTCCTCCGGTTTCTCTCAATCAACAAAGTTCGCAAACTTCGGATTAAGGAATATGACTTATGCACATATGTGTTACCACACAATGCTTATATCCATCATTGGTTATATTGACCTAAACTCTCATTCCAACCATTGAAACATTCTTAGAGGACGTTATGTAGTTGTTACACTATTTCTTGTCAAAGCGATTTCAAAGTGATTGAAACATTATGTCTTTCGTCATTAGGTGAAGATAAACCTGATCAAAGCGAAGCGTTTTACCAACACATGATTTCGAGATATAGATAAGTAGAGTATACTCAGCTCGAAATATCAAATGTGTATGATCCGGTCTATATAGCATACGACTTTTGTCTCATAAGAAGTAGGAGATAGAATAGATAGACTTTTGAGTGATAGATAAGTTTAAGTCTCCACATACCTTTTTATTGATGAAGTTCCACGGTTACTTGAGTATATCTTCGTCGTTGTATGATGAATCGCCATGAAGTCCTTGAGCTTAACTACACTTTTCTATCCTAGTCCAAGACTTAGCTATGTAGACTAGAAATCAAGACTCATAGTTTTGATCACTAACATTGACAAACATGCTTGATATAGCATCGCATGCGAGGTCGACGATCTATGTTCTAACAAAATTTAGTTACAGGAAATCCTACAACACACCCCTTGTAATAATTTGTAGATCTAAACATAAAAACGATGATACGAATGCTAAATTGTAAAGAGACACAAGGTTTACGTGGTTCAATCAATTTGATCTACATCCACGGGTTTAGGTTTTACTATGATTATTTGTAATTACATCTTGATTACATGGAGACTCCATTAATGAGTATTTGGAACTCTAGGTTCTTGAAAGAGGAAGAAAAAGGAGATAATAATAATACAACCAATTCTACTTTCTCTCTCTACAGAATGTATCCTCTCCTAAAGTGTGTCTCTCTTTATGATTATCTATATCCTTTATCTCTCTTGCCTTTCTCTTTATATAGGTGTTTACATAATGGATGACAGCTCATATATGTTGGGTTACAGCTAACATTTCCCCTAATTTCGGATCTGGTGCTACGTTCTCTCAGGCTCTTATTACAATTTCACAGGCTCTGCTACATTCTCACAAACTCTCTCTATTATTTCGCAAACTCTTAATGTTGTGCAGTATTTGTATCCTACATCTTGCCTCTTTTTCCTTGAATATTGCTTGAAGAGCGATTTTTAAGGAAAAATCCACTTTGTTGTAGTTGTTGGAGGAACGAACGAAAGAATATTGGTCTTGAAAAGTACGTACTTGCCTCTATTCTTTTGTGAAGTTCCAGAGCGTTGCGAAGTAAATAAGAAGTATCATCTCTTGAAGTATGCGAAGTATGAAGTAGCCTTGAAGAAGTATAAGAAGTACTCAATCCTCGAAATATATAAGAAGTATGAAGTATGAAGTATCCTTTGAGAATTATAAGAAGTACTTAATACTCGAAATATATAAGAAGTATGAAGTATAAGAAGTATTCAATCCTCGAAATATAAGAAGTATCCATCCTTGAATGAGAATAATAAGTATTGCCTCTATTCATGCGAAATTATTACTCCATTTTTGGTGATTCTTGCCGAGAAGATAAAGAACATAAAATATTTTCTTGGTAATCCATAGTTGCCTCTGTTCTTTATCTATGAGGGTAGAATCCTTGAGAAAATGTTGAATGAGCGAATTGTTTCTTCATTCTTATCTTGCCTCTGTCTCATGTTTTGTGCTCATGTGATAGTATAATTTCTTCAAGTTGCTTACAATTGTGCGAAATAATTGAGCGAGATAATCACATCATTCAAAATAATCACATTCTGCGAAATTCTGACACATTCTACGAAATTTCGAATCATTCTACGAAGTTCTGAATAATCTTGCGAAATTCTGAAGATCCTGAATAATTCTGCTAAATTCTGCGATATTATTGCGAAGTTATGCAATATTATTCCGTACAGTTTTATAAAGTACTTGTGCGAATATAATGCTTATGTGATGATTATGTTATGAAATGTGTATGCGATGTTTATGCTATGAAATGCTTATGCAATGCTTTTATGATGCGAGTATGATGCTTGTATGATGAGAATGCTTATCTATTGCAATGTATAGCTAATTTTTGTGTTACTTAGCTCATTTTGCACGCTAAAATTGATGTAGCTTTAAATTGCATCCATTCTCCATTTCTATGGCTTTTTGTTTAGTGTATGCATTCCTCTTCGTGTAGTTATTGTTCCTCACAAGTTCTTACTTGTGTTTCATCTTTCCTTTTTCCTGCACTATTAGTATCTCATAACAGTATGATCATAGTATCAAGTCTGCGGCATTTTCACTGCCTCAGTTTCATTTCCATATACATATTGGCAAGCTTATTTGCTTACATATAATCATCTTCGCAAGTTTATTTGCGTACCCTCTTCTGTGGTCTTATTTTGCCTTCCTAGTTAAAGGTCTTATTATGCCACCTCTTGTCATTGCGACAAAATCGCAGGACGTCTTTGCACTTTCATGCAAAAACCCATTAATTTTGCTTTAACTTTTTCTTTTGTATTATTGCCTCTTCAGGATTTTTGCGACAATATGACAGGCCTAAATATTCTTGCGAAAATAAAGCCCCATGACATTGCCGTCTTGCGACGAAATTGCAGGACGTCCTTACACTTTCATGTACTGACCCATTGATCTCGTCTTATCTTTTTCTCAAGTATTATTGCCTCTTCAGGATTGTCGCACAAATATGACAAGACTTAATACCCTTGCAAGTAAAAAGCCTCATGACATTTGCGTCTTAAGACACTTATCAGCTCCCTAGTGGAGGGTGCCGCCCTTATCTCCCCCATGGTTGCCCCTTCAAGGAGGCGTACTTATACCATACAAGGTTAGCTCCTCCCATCCGGTCTTAACAACAACCAGTTGTTTTCGCAGCCTCTTGTCCCTTTTACCTATAGGGCTTATGGTTACGAGACTGCACCCTAAGTGGGGTTTTCTTCGAGCCGAGTGCAGTATAAGCCAAGACTTGTCAAGAATGGAAAGGTACGCTCCAGACGCCCCTGGCACTCTTGACTCAACCGTGTACCTCGGCGCCTTGATCAGATTCTGCACTCCTTAGAAGAGACCCCTATTCGTCCAACCTAAAGCAAAAGCTTAGATTGAAAATCCAAGGTACCTCTCCTGGATGGGCTTTATTGACCTCAAATCTCCATGACTCAGGTTCCAGGGGCTGTGTAACCTTTTCCCTGAGCCATGCAACCGGTACCCCCTTCGATGACGCACTTTAGGTCTTACACTTGCCGAAATTTTATTCGCGAACTAGGGTGTACGCCATAAAGGTTCGCCTCTATCTGCGAAATATTATTCGCGTTTCTGCGAAATTTTTGCGTCTCTTTTTTCTCTCATTCATCTTTTCATTTCTGTCATCTCTTTCATTCATTCTTTCATTTTTGTCATCTCTTTCATTCATTCTTTCATTCTCATAATATCATGTCATTTAAATCAAAATAAATATTCAAGAGAAATTCTAATACATGGTAACTCTGAAATCTTTGTAGTTGTGAATTTTTTGTAATTCTGCGATTCTATCGCGTTTTGTAAATCAAATCAAAAATCTTTTTATTCTCTGCAAAAGAAATATTCTAGAGAAACATATAAATTGAATTTTCTCAGTTTTCTGTAATTTTGAAATCTCGAAATCTCTGTAATTTTGAAGTCTTTGTAATCTTGAAATATTAGTAATCTTTATAATCTTTGTAATCGTGCGATTGAATCGCTTTTTGTAAATCAAATCAAAAATCTTTTTATTCGTTCCTAGTATAAAGTAAAATGTTCAAGGAGGTGGTACTTATCTTTCATGTGAGTCGCTATTGTTGTCAGAGAAGTGAATAAATGCCTTGAAATGTATGAATTTCTCGCAGCAAAAAGAAGTGTGAGAAGTGAGACTTGAACCTTCGACCCGCTTCTTGGATTTTCTTGCATCATACTAACTGTGCTAAGCCTCTCTTGCGAAGTAATCAAAGTTCTTGCGAAGTAATCAAATTCCAACTGTGTGAGAGACACTTTTGTATAAATTTCGCATAACAAAAATAAACATGCGAGAAGCAAGAATTGATCCCGCGACTTGTTGCTTGCATTCATGCCTCCTGACCAACTATGCAAGCTTCTTCTTTGCGAAATATATCTGCAAAATTATCATCAACTCTCTTCTGTGCAAAATAATCAAAGAAATATCTGTGTGAAAAAATACGCAGGTGTTGGGACTTGATCACACTACCATGAACTCATTAACTTCGCAGATGACCAATTGTGCTGCCTCTTGTTTGCGAAATAATGAAACAATATTTCGAAATTATTCATTTCTTCGCTCTCTGTAAAAAAGAAGAAAACTATGTCCGCAGGCGAATTCGAACTTGCGACCATGAACACACATACTGCTCTCTGGACCAATTTTGCAAGAACCTCTCTGCGAAATTAACGCATAACTTTTTTTCCTGATTCTTTTATTCTCCCATGCAAATGAGAAGAAAATGAAAAATATGTGTCTCTGCGAATTCGAACTCGTGACCTATTTGTTGTTCGCTCAGCCTTGAACCATCTGTGCGAATTTTCTGTTTGTGATTGAAATTGCAGCATATGCCTCTTACCTTTTCTTCGTCCTTCCTTAACTTCTTTCACATTTGCCTTCTTCTCCTGAACATGAAAATCTTCCACTGAAACTTCCATTTGTTCCTTAAATTTCACCACAACAACTAATTTTTTCTCTCGCTCTTTTCATGTCTTTGAATTGTTGGTGATGTTTACTCCCTGAAAGTGTGATTTCTTCCATAAAATTTCCATTTTTGAACCTAAAATTTGTAGATCTAGAAAAATATGAACAATAGCTAATCTTCATGGAAATTTTTTGAACCAACAAGCTACAGGAGGGATAAATCCTTTACTCCTCCTTGTTTCTAGCGCCAAAAATGTAGTTGCAGGAAATCCTACAACAAACCCCTTGTAATAATTTGTAGATCTAAACATAAAAATGATGATAAGAATGCTAAAATTGTAAAGAGACACAAGGTTTACGTGGTTCGATTAATTTGATATACATCCACGGGGTTAGGTTTTACTATGATTATTTGTAACTACATCTTGATTACATGGAGACTCAATTAATGAGTATTTGGAACTCTAGGTTCTTGAAAGAGGAAGAAGAAGGAGATAATAATAATACAACCAATTCTACTTTTTCTCTCTACAGAATGTATCCTCTCTTAAAGTGTGTCTCTCTTTCTGATTATCTATATCCTTTCTCTCTCTTTCCTTTCTCTTTATATAGGTGTTTACATAATGGATGACATCTCATATATGGTGGGGTACAACTAACATTTCCCCTAATTTCGGATCTGGTGCTACGTTCTCTCAGGCTCTTATTACAATTTCGCAGGCTCTGCTACATTCTCGCAAACTTTCTCTATAATTTTGCAAACTCTTCCCTGATCCATGCAACAGGTACCCCCTTATATGACGTACTTTAGGTCTTACATTTGCCTCTTGCGAAATTGTATTCGCGAACTAGTGTGTATGCCATAAAGGTTCGCCTCTTTCTCTTTTGTCATTTTTCTCTGATTATTTTCTGTAAAATTCATTATCTCTGCGAGAGTATCGCAAATCATCATATTGTATCTGAATTTCACAATCTCAATTTTGCCATTCAATCAAATGTATTTTTGAGAATTTTGCTTATTGCGAGAGTATCGCAAAAACTTAATCATTCATATATTTCTTGTTTTTATTACCTTTGTCATCCTATGCTTCTATATTATTTTCTGCTGCTGCTTCCTTAGTAGTGGTATATTCATCATTTTTATTCTGAGCTAGCATTAGTTTCGCAACATCTCTTCTCCTTTCCTTTCGATTGCATCCACCATCAACCTCTCACTTCTTTGTGTATCTTTGATTTTGTGTCGCCAGTTTTCCTTCTTGTTTGCTATTCCTTCGCAAGATTCTATCTCAGTTTCGTAACACCTCTTTCCTTCAACCCAATCTCCCTTTATGATTCTTACACCACTGGGGTGAGGGAATTTGATGCACTTGTGGAAAGTTGAAGCTACACCTAGAATCCCATGTAGCCAAGGTCGACCAATTAACGCATTGTAGGGTGATTCTACATCAACGACACAGAATAAGATTTCAGAAGATATTCCCTTCAATGGAATTCACATAGTAACCTCCCCTTTAGGCTTGTTAGCAGTACCATTAAAACCATATATCTTATATGTTGATGGTATAAGATCATCATCTCTTCCACCCATGGTTTTATAAGTATGATAAAATAAGATGTTCACAGAGCTTCCAGTATCGATTAGAATTCTATTATTGCCCATGAATCTTCAGCTTCATCATCCTCATCTTCTTTCGGTTTTGGATTAATTTCTAATTTTACTACCAATGGATTGTCATGCACCTCTTCTCCTTCGGGAATTTCTTCTGCGGTAAAAGAAATGATTGTTTCTTTCGCCATTCCTCTAGTGGCGAGATTTTCGCAATTCATAATTTCTCTTCTTCCATCATTATCTCTTGCGAACACTCTACTCAAAACATTATCATGAAAATCTTCAATTGTCTTATATGAATGTACGATAGAGTGACAGAATAGATTTTTTGCTTTTGCACCAACTTCTATGAAGAATGTTTCCTTCTTTTTCATCGTATTCACTTTGTGATGCTCTGGTGGTGGTGGCAGTGGTTGAGATTGTGGATGCCCTACCAGAAAGTCGTTTAGTTTTCCTTGATCTATCATTCTCAAAATAATTCTTTTTACATTTCTGCAATCATTTGTTGTATGTCCATGAAAATGATGATAAGAACAAAACTCATGACTTCTGTGGTTTGGAGGTGGTTCCGTTCCCATGTTCCATGGTGTTGGTATATTTCCATCAAGATTATAGCTTCCCATATCTTCTCCACACTTGCATTTAGAGGTGGCATCTTGATTTCTTCCCATACTACCTTGTGACCTCCTTGTCCTCTATTATAGTTTTGTCTTTGACCTCCATAAGTTTCTTGTGGTTGATCGAGTCTTTGAATCTTGTTATTTCCACCACGATTGTAGAAATTTACTTATCTTTCATACTCTTCTTGATCTCGGCTTCCCATAGCCACAAGTTTCTGTTGATTGTTACTTGTCACCTTCTCTTGTTGTACTTGCGAAGTATTCGCCACTGTGTTTATTAGCTTGGGTAATAAGCTTGCATTCGCTGTTTGTGAGCTGGTGTTCACAACTGGATATGATTCCATTTCATTTTTCCTTTCCTCTAGAGCAATGTATTCTTCTTAAAGTTCTCGCAATTCAGTCATGTTGATCGTATTCTTGACTCTGAAAATTTGGACATACAATAGGTTTGTTGCAAACATAGCATTGATAAATGATAATATAATATATCTCTCATCTACACGGCCATCCATTTCTCTACACATAATTCTCCATCTTTTAGTCAGGTGTTTCAAACTTTCGCCAATCCTTTGTTTTAATCCAAACACATCTTCTATACTGGGTCGCGAGGAATTATTTCTTATATATGCCCCCAAGAATGTAGTCTGCAAATGATTGAAGGAGGTTATTGTGTTCTTTGGTAGACCTTCAAACCATTTTAGCGCCTCTCTTGTTAAGCTGGATGCGAAATATTTGCACAATACGGCATCATGATTTTCCCATTGTAACATGCACCTCACATAGGATTTAATGTGTTGAATTGCACAAGTTGTTCCATCAAAAATTCTGGTTAATGCGGGCAAATTGTATTTCGGTGGTATTCCTCCTAATTGTACTTCCCTTGTAAATAGAGTTTTCGCAGCTTCTTCTATTGCTTCATCCAATTGTCTTCTGCCTACTTCTCCTCTATTATTTAACATTCCTCTCATTTCTTCTAATTCTTTCAAGATTTTTTTATTTACACCTGAATCTTGATCCATTGGTCTCTTTAATTTCGCCTCTCTTCTGCGTTCATGTCTATCTTCTCTCGTGAAATTTTGCATTCCTTCTTCATTATCCTCATCTCGTATTCTTCTGCGATTCTCTTCCTCATCTCTATCTTGAATTCGCATATGATGATGCCTTTAATTTTCCCCTCCATGATTTTGTTCATTTCTTATCAATTCAATTCGCTGTCTTTCAGCCACCCTCTTTACTCTATCATACTCCTCATTGAGATTAACGTTATTCCGATTTTGTGTACGCCTTCTTTCTCGATTGTCGTGATTATTCTGGATAATTGTCTCCTGAAGCTCTTGTTCTTTCATTTCCGCTCTCAATCTTTCACGTTCGCAGATTAAACGTGCTTGTTCAACATAATGTCTTTCAATTTCTTCTTCAATTGTCTGTTGATTTATTTGAGTTTCTCTCTCATGTAAAATTCTTCTTCCTTCCTCTCGATTTCCTTCGCCATCTTGGTCATTTCGTCCATGATGTTGTCCGTTCTCTTGATTTCCACCATTTTGCCCATTATCAAAAGTTTCATTTTGTGGAACGTAACGATCATCAGCTCTTTCTCCATTTTCGCTATATTCTTCATTAGGATTTGATATTTCTTCTTGAATATTGTTTCCAGCATTGATTGTGGGTGAGTTTCGCCTCATTTCTCTTCTAGTCGATTTTGAATATGATTTTGTAACACTTCTCGATCTTATATTCTGTAGTCTTATATTTTCCATCCTCAATTCGTGATTTTGCCTTGTTAGATTTGCACGTTCTTCTGCCTCATCTCTTCTTTCTTCATGTATTCTTCGTCTCAACGTTTCTAACGCTCCAATTTCCTCATCTCCATGAATTATTCCTTCATCTGCTTCTTGATATCTCTCTACCTGTCTATGGTTTCTGTTTTGTTGCTCTTCTTCTACTTCTTCTGCCGAATTTGATTGCCAAGTGTGTATACTCACCCTATCATAATATGTATTCCTCCCTTGTACTAGTGTTTGTTGAATTGGTGGTTGAATTTTATTTTCTCTATTACTTCGCATTCTAGTAGATTCTCCCATTTCACTTCTTTCTCTCCCAGCAATTCTCTTGCTTCTTCTAACAGTAGTCGGTTGTTCAGATGTATTTCTTCTTCTAGCCATTTCTTCAATGTTAACAATATTGCAAGAAATTATGTAAAATTCTTAATCAATCACTCTAAATCTTCACAAATCTCAATATTAATCTTCAATTTTTTCTAGAATAATCTTCAATACCTCCCTGTTTCTAGCGCCATTATGTAGTTGCAGGAAATCCTACACTACACCCCTCGTATGATTTCATTAATACTCAACCCATTTTTAGGCTTTCAATCTTAATTTTATTGATGAATCTTTGAATATTATTACAAGAAAAGATAAAAGAATCAAGAGTAACATCTGCTCTAGACATTCTCTCTCCTATTTACTTATTTCTTACTCAAAAAAAGATCTCTCTCCTCTTCTCAGTTGAACGACTATTTATAGGGAAATACATAGTGGATGACAGCTAATATGTCCTTTATTTTCGGATACGGCTTGCGACATTCTCGCAACCTTACAAATGTTAATCTCGTAAACTCTCTAATTTTCGCAGGATCATCATATCTTTATCATGATTTTAGCTGATGTCGTTTATTACATCACTTCTAAAATTGTTCTGCGACACTGTTGTGTTGTGTTGTTGATAATTTCGCTAAGATATTATTGTTGCGAGATTCTGATCCTACAACTATAACCAAGAAAAACACACCCCTCATATGATTTCATTATTAATCAACTCATTTTTAGGTTTACACTCTTAATTTTATTGATCAATATTTGAATATTCTTACAAGAAAAGATAAAGAAATCAAGAATGATCTCTGTTCTAGAATTTCTCTCTCCTATTTACTTGTTTCTTACTCAAAAAAGATTTCTCCCTCTTTACAACTTGAATGACTATTTATAAGGAAATACATAGTGGGTGACAGCTAATCTGTCCTTTATTTTCGGGTATGGTCTGCGAAATTCTCGCAACCTTACAAATGTTAATTTCGCAAGTTCTCTAATTTTCGCAGGATTATCACATCTTTCTCGTGATCCTAGCTGACGTCGTTTATCGTATCATTTCTGAAATTATTCTGCGACTCTGTTGTGCTGTGTCATTGATAATTTCGCTGAGACATTGTCATTGCGAGATTTTGATCGTACATCCTCAATTCCTTAAAAACCAGAAAATCGTTTTTCCCCATCTACACACATGCTGTGAATGTTTATTTTTATAATTGTTTAAAGATATTCCTTAACGGCTAAGGGAAGAGAATCCCAGGATCGAAACATAAGTAAGTTAAGAATCTTTAAATTAAGGTTATTAATTTCATTTTGTAGGGAAATTATAGAGTTAGTAATGTGCATTAATTATCGAATTTTAATAGTGGTAAGAAAGGTTTTCGTTCACTCAGACTTGTTGAAATTGTTTTTAGGATTAATAAAGGAAAAACACTAAAAATATACAAATTATGTCACAAGATGAAGAGACACTGAGACGCGGGATTTCACTACTTTTCATATTGTTATGGTTCAGTCATTAACTCTAGATAATATAGCTCAAACAAAAGAAGTTGTGACTCTAGTTTTTTGCCAAAAATAGATTTCGTAAAATATTATTTGTAAGTTATAAGCATGAGGCATCTAAAGTAATTAAAACTAAGCATGCGGCATCTATCAAAATAACAAGTAATTAATAGAAATCATAAAGCAATTAAATCTATGCAAAAAGTCAATAAAATAATTAATTCATTTACCACAATCATGAAAAGTTGCTTCCTCCGTTGTCCCAGTGATGGGGTTTAGCTTCTCATGGTGAAAACACTCTCAAAAGATTTTTTATTACTCAAAAAGTGCTTACAATGGTGAAAATGGAGAAAATAATCAAAGCAGCTAGTTTGCAACGCTTTATGAGCGTTACAAACTCGCTGTACAGAACGGGCGTTGCGAACTGAAGATATACGTTACTGATGGACTGTTACAGACTTGAAATATACGACCCTAGAAAACGACTGTCCTTAACATCTAATGTTCATCATGTTCATCTTCTCTGCAGCAGTAGAAACTTCTCTCTGCAACTCGTGATTTGATCACTCTGTTGCTCTCTGTTCTAACCCCTAACTCTCCATCCTCTCTAAAACATACCAGCAAGCTATATATACTCGGCAGCACCAAGAACAACTCGTAATAACAACACATAATCCTCCATTACTTGTTATTATTCTCGCCTGCCCTGTTAAGGAAATAATCTCTTATTCTTCTCTCTCATGCGTCTGTGGCAGCTGAAACTTTCCAAACATGTTACTATCACGCCAAAGATTGAGTGAAACTCTCTCCGATCAGACACCATCATTCAGTTATACACGGGGAAGGAGAGAGACAGCACGGGATATTCTCGTGCTCTGATCCACCCAAATCCACGTAACCAACTCATTTTGTCGAATCAAATCTCATTACCATCCCTGTTTGGATAAAACAGGCCCAAATCAAACAAAATCCGAGAGAAAGTCCAACACAAACTCTCTCGAAATCATGTCAGAAATCATCGCTGGTGAAAGCTAGTTTCCGTGTCTTCCCTGTTTTACTTCGAACTGATCATCCAGCCAAATCTAATTGATTCTAAATCCCATACCATCTCTGTTATGCTCAAACAGAACTTCCCAAAGAATTTCATCCATTGAATCGCACTGGAACACCTTCAAAATCCGAACCCT
This sequence comes from Papaver somniferum, assembly GCF_003573695.1. Taxonomy (NCBI): domain Eukaryota; kingdom Viridiplantae; phylum Streptophyta; class Magnoliopsida; order Ranunculales; family Papaveraceae; genus Papaver; species Papaver somniferum. The sequence goes on along the minus strand of NC_039360.1, from coordinate 61,447,976 downwards.
AATTCTGGTCGTATGCTGCAATATTTTCCCGCCAAAAATATAATTCAAATGGAGAAGATGGCCTCCCCCTAATCTTGTATGGGTGTCCCTTTAGAATTTGCCTTCTGGGGTGTAAATAACAGCTAGTGTGCCCCTTAGTAATTGGGTGCCCCATAGTAATAGGATACCCCATACCCAAAACTGCGAGTCCAAATAACATGTGTCCTCTGGGTGCCTTTATCAACTTTTCGAGCCGAATTTTCCAAAAATGTTTATTTCCCAAAAATACCTACAAACACGAAAAACACCATAATAAGTACAAAATCGAGTGCCAATAATATATAGTATTGAGATCAAATTAGACACAAAAATGTGTCTATCAAATACCCCCAAACTTATTATTTGCTAGTCCTCGAGCAAATTTATTCTAGAAAAGAAAATTCAAACTCACTAGGTGCCCCTAGTGACTGAGTTATAGTCTCGGGAGGGTTTACCAGAGGTGTACCCACAAAACTTTTACTCCAAACCCTAGCTATCTATGCAGAACCTTGGAAGGCACTAAAGAATCTCCTTGGTTGGCATACAATCATTGATTATAGGTGGAAGTACCCTGATGTGAAATTCTAATTGTTGTACACTAGTTTGCACTCAAGCATACTAAAATTCATATAAAGTGACAGAACTCTACTCAGATAGTTTCTGTACATCATAACCGGAGTCAACCAATCACATGGAAAGATTAAGAAGATGGATAAACAGAAAAGATAGATGGTTTAAAGTGAAAGATGTTTCCCATATCTGTCTGAAGGCCTCTGCCAAGATGGACCTATCCTAATGGACTGAGATACCGGTCTGACTAATATCAACACAACTGACATATACAAGGGGACCAGTGGTCGATAAACCTAACTCTAGGTCAACACAACCGGCATATACAAGGACACCAGTGGTCGACTTTATTGAATTTATTCCGGTTGGTCTGATGGTCTGGTCTTAATTCTTTTTTTTTTTGGTATCTCAATCACCCTATTTCACCCTAGCAAAGGTAACAACTTGAATCGTGTGCCCCACCAAATCACTTAAAAAAATAAAAACAGAAGGATTATGATTCAACGAGATATAGCGAAACTACCATGTTTTTTTTAATTCTAACACCTGAGCTCTGTGCTTTTATGAATAGACTCTTTAGATGTTTCCATATAATTAGATTGGTTCCTCAAATCCTACAACCAAGATGTTTCCATCCACTTAGATAGGTTAGTGTTATCCTTAATAGGCATAAATTTCTAGGCTCTGGAGTTTATTTATACTGCAACTAAAAAGTTTCTCTCATACCCCCAAACTTAAATCTAACATTGTCCTCAATGTTCTAAAGATAAACTTAAAAGCATGAACAAGGAGAAACTTTTACCACTTCAAGCAAAAGAGTTAAGGAAAGATATTACCGTGTTGCATGAGCATGGGTTACCTCCCAAGAGGTGTTAAGTTTAAAGTCTTCAGCCAGACATCAAAAGGAATTAGTCACCTCTTAGAATCATAAAGTAATAGTCGGAATAACTTCGGATCACCAAAACCAAATTGGGATATCACAAGTAAAAGGAATCCGCAACATCCCAAGAAAATTAGCAAATAAAGCACACCCTTGTCTAGTTTCCTATTTAAGACAACTACATCTAGCTGTGGTTCAGGTTCAGGTTCTATAACAGTGTCTAGATAAAAAGATTTCATTGGTTGGATTTCCTCAAAGGAATTCTGAATATCAGGCTGAAGAGTCTGGAAATACTCAAGTAAGAACTTAGAAGCGCATAACAAAAGCCTGAATAACTGGGGATCCTCTAAGTCAATCAGATTTGACTCACACAGCTGACCACAATGAAAGAGGTGGTATTCCTTAAGAAAATGTGTCGACCCTATTCTCCTAAAGTAATTAGGTTCAGTCTCAAAACTTAATAACCGACACATCTGAAAATCATAAGTTCCCACAATTGGAAGAAAAGTTTTTGGCGGGAAAACAAAGTCAATTTGGGTACTATCGCCTGGGTAAACCACATCAACCAGAGGATGGGTTTCTAACAACTGAGCTTCTTTCTGGACATCATTAGGTTCGGTAAAATATGTATATATACAATCTTGTAATATGGTTGAGGAACAAATGTCAAGTCCTACACGAGGGAACTTTCTAATAGTTAAAGCACACGGAGAATTACCCCCAAACTTAGAGTTTTCTGTGTCTCTAGAAAGACTAGTCACAACTTCCCTAATTTCTAGGTCATCAGATTCCTGAAAATGGTCAATTGATTCTTTTAAGTCTAGTTCATCCTCGCTCATCTCTATGAGTTTATGATCTTCTAAGATTAGTGATTCTAAATCACTAGACTCTAAAACATTATTCTCAGGGTAAACTCTTTCCTCTAAACCATCATCACAATCATATAAAGGATTACTAGCGAAAGTTTCTAGTAAAGGCTCATTAACTAAGGTTTTAATCATAGTTACTTCCTCCGATTCACTGATAGGCACATCAAATAATAGATTATCCAACATACTGCAGGCTAAAGGATCATGAACTACATCGTCTAAAATGGTGGTATCTCTAGTCAAATCCTCATCCTTTTGAATAGGTGAATAATTATTAAAATCATTTGGATTTGTACTAGAAACAACACTATCATTATAAATCTCAATCGGAGTAAAAAATTCATGATCACTATGCCTACATATTTCATGTTCTTCATCAATACTATCCTCATCATAATCATCTTTATAATAACATGAAAAAGATCGAACCTCATTAAAACAAGTAGTGTTACCAATTCTAACCTCGTCATCTTGATTATGTGAATGAAAACTGTCCTTATTTTCAAGGGTGGTATTGGAAACACTATACTGGAAATTAAGACTCTCCTGAGCAAGTTTTTCCAAAATCCTATTTGTACTCTCAGTAAATTGCTTGAGGGACTCTTCTAGAGATATCTTAGTTGACCGCTCTACGGACTCTTCTGGGAACTCTTTCATAAATAACTTCCGTGTTGACTCATTGAAACTCTTGAGAGACTCTTCTAGAGAAATAGAAGGATTGTTTTGATCGTATACCTGTGGGTATATGGATAGTAATTGGGCTCACAATGGTATGGACCATAACCTTCAAAAGTTTCGCGTTCCCAATCACTATTCACATTATGGTCATAAAAAGGATAATGTCCAAGATGCTTAGTCGGATACTCATTGTATTGGATATTATAATACCAGTTCGACATCCTAACCGCAAGGGAATTCTAAACAAACACAAAGAAGGCTGACTCGACCACAACAAGCCTATTTTACCTAGCAAACAAAAAGCATGATGGCTCCACTTAGATTGTTTCTTGACCAGATTCTATTCTTTCAAAAGGGAATTCGTTACAATTTAAGCAAACCCCTATGGAATCAATCCGAGTAAAAGTAAGTTAAATAGAGGCGAGGGAAGCTGCGTGGAGCTTTGATACCCAAGGCCTCACCGCATTACAAGGCGGCGCAGTCACGCATTCAACTCAAAGAAACCATCATGAACTTCGAAGTATGCTTAAAAGAGTAACCAATATTTTTCGAATGACTTTCATATTAAGCTCGTTACCCAATCGGTCTCGTTCTAGTCAAAATTTTAGGCTTAGGTTCGCGTTTGGTTTCGTTTTCCTAAGGCGGGCAAGAAGAGAACGTTGATGAAATCCGAACCCTTATCTTGTATGGCCAGGCCTTGCCCTTTACTAGGAAATTAAAACATCCGTATTATATTCCTCAACATATATGCATAAAAAATCATCCAGTAAACCCGCTGACAAGGGATTCACGGGTGTTTAGAATTCTTACCTCCCGTTCCAGACGGGGGATGAACCGTTGAAGTCGACTAGGGCCACGACTCCGATGTCATGTACGAACCCGAGGGGCCGAGGCGATATTGTAATCGCCGTCCTTATCTGCACACAGTTTATTTAAAACTACCCTTCCGTAGGGTTTTTAAAAATAGAATAAAGTCCAATGTCCAAAAATAAAGTCCAAAAAGAAAAAAGGTCCAAAAATAAAAGATTACAGAAATAAAAACCTTAATTACAGTTTCTAAAAAAAAAAATTGTTTACAAAATCTTCTTCTTCACTCCTTTTGGATTTCTCTTTTCTTTCCTTTTTAGGCTTTGCCTTTCTTTTCAACACTTTCTCCCTTTTCTTTAGCTTAGCTCCAAATCTGAAAGCAAATAAGAAATACCAAAACGCATAAAAAAGAACAAAAATAATAAAAAGAAAAAGAAAACCTAAAAACAAATCTATAAACAAATCCGCGTCGGTAGCGCCAAAAATTTATCGAATTTTAATAGTGGTAAGAAAGGTTGTCGTTCACTCAGACTTGTTGAAATTCTTTTTAGGATTAATAAAGGAAAAACACTACAAATATAAAAATTATGTCACAAGATGAAGAGACACTGAGACGCGGGATTTCACTACTTTTCATATTGTTGTGGTTCAGTCATTAACTCTAGATAATATAACTCAAACAAAAGAAGTTGTGACTCTAGTTCTTTGCCAAAAATAGATTTCGTAAAATATTATTTGTAAGTTATAAGCATGACGCATCTAAAGTAATTAAAACTAAGCATGCGACATCTAACAAAATAACAAGTAATTAATAGAAATCATAAAGCAATTAAATCTATGCAAAAAGTCAATAAAAGAATTAATTCATTTACCACAATCATGAAAGTTGTTTCCTCCGTTGTCCCAGTGATGGGGTTTAGCTTCTCATGGTGAAAACACTCTCAAAAGATTTTTTATTACTCAAAAAGTGCTTACAATGGTGAAAATGGAGAAAATAATCAAAGCAGCTAGTTTGCAACGCTTTATGAGCGTTACAGACTCGCTGTACAAAACGGGCGTTGCGAACTGAAGATATACGTTACTGATGGACTGTTACAGACTTGAAATATACGACCCTAGAAAACGACTGTCCTTAACAGCTAATGTTCTTCATGTTCATCTTCTCTGTAGCAGCAGAAACTTCTCTATGCAACTCGTGATTTGATCACTCTGTTGCTCTCTGTTCTAACCCCTAACTCTCCATCCTCTCTAAAACATACCAGAAGGCTATATATACTCGACAACACCAAGAAAAACTCGTAATAACAGCACATAATCCTCCATTACTTGTTATTACTCTCGCCTTCCCTGTTAAGGAAATAATCTCTTATTCTTCTCTCTCATGCGTCTGTGGCAGCTGAAACTTTCCAAACATGTTACTATCACGCCAAAGATTGAGTGAAACTCTCTCCGATCACACGTCATCATTCAGTTATACACGGGGAAGGAGAGAGACATCACGAGATATTCTCGTTCTCTGATCCGCGTAACCAACTCATTTTTTCAAATCAAATCTCATTACCATCCCTGTTTGGATAAAACAGGCCCAAATCAAACAAAAATCCGAGAAAAAGTCCAACACAAACTCTCTCGAAATCATGTCAGAAATCATCGCTGGTGAAAGCTAGTTTCCGTGTCTTCCCTTTTTTACTTTGAAATGATCATCCAGCCAAATCTAATTGATTCTAAATCCCATACCATCTCCGTTATGCTCAAACAGAACTTCCCAAGGAATTTCACCCATTGAATCGCACTGGAACACCTTCAAAATCTGAACCCTAATTCTGGTCGTATGCTGCAATATTTTCCCGCCAAAAATATAATTCAAATGGAGAAGATGGACTCCCCCTAATCCTGTATGGGCGTCCTTTTAGAATTTGCCTTCTGGGGTGTAAATAACAGCTAGTGTGCCCTTTGTAATTGGGTGCCCCATAGTAATAGGATATCCCATATCCAAAACTGCGAGTCCAAATAACATGTGTCCTCTGGGTGCCTTTAGCAACTTTTCGAGCCGAATTTTCCAAAAATGTTTATTTCCCAAAAATACCTACAAACACGAAAAACACCATAATAAGTACAAAATTGATTGCCAAAAATATATAGTATTGAGATCAAATTAGACACAAAAATGTGTCTATCAATTTACTAATTATATTTTCCGAGACATTTCGATCGTTATTTTTGGACAGAGCATTTCCAGGAATTATGGAAACCGAATTTGTGCTTTAATGAATATCTTGAGAATATTTTCGGTTTTGGAAATTCCTTGGTGTCCAAACTTCATTGTCTATAAATACACGAAGTTTTCCTTTCTAGCAAACTAATCCTTCGTAACAACAGATTTACTCTTTTGTTGTTGTTACTGGTGTAGCCGCCTATCGGAGAGGAGATTAATCTAATTGGGTGAAATCTCTTATGGCCGCAGTTTAAAGTCTTCTTTGGGATTGAGAAGCTCTAGCGCGACCCGTTGGTGAGAAACTAGATAATTCCGGTTTATCTTTGTTTTTGATTGATTTGATTGACTAACGGTGGTTGAAATCTGATTGCACCTAGTTTGTTTATTCTTGAGAATCTTCTCTTCTGATATAAGATTCACTAAAACTAGTTCAGAGTTTCTACAGGGATCTTTAGACTGTTGTTAGTTCTAAAGACGATCTTGTGATAATGCATTGTTAACAGACTCCGTTTTGTGCGTGATTGATCAAAAGAGATTCAAGTGATTATGTGCAGGTTTTTATTGAAGATTTGATGACAAAGAATATATTGAAGATCTGACTTGGGTTTTATAATCTTTGGTGTCCACAAGATAGATCTAAGGACCCGACGAAGGAGTTTATGTTAAGATAAACGAAAGAGCCTTAGTCTGACTCATATCACTTGGTTGAATAGAGTTAATACAAAACAGATTTGTTGTTCCTTTACTGTTTGTAATACGAACCAAAGGAATTGTTCCAAGTACATGACTTATTCACAAGTCGGAGGCGTGGGAATACAAACGGAACTAAGTGAACTATAGGGTTAGTTACTTGGTCTCAACTATACGAAGTTAGGTGTAATTTTGTATAGCGGCTTAATCCTGAGAGTATTCAATTCTGTACTAGGTCCCGAGGTTTTTCTGCATTTGCGGTTTCCTCGTTAAAAAAATCTTGTTGTGTCATTTACTTTTATTTTCCGCATTATAATTGTTTTATTATAATTAAAGTAAATCGCACAAACATTAATTCCTATTTACTTGATAAGCAATCCTATTGTGTTTGGTTAAGTCTGAACCTTTGTATCAAGTAAACATACTTCGTTGTTGTATTGTCTCGATCTCGTATCCATAAACGATCACACGAAGTGTGAACCGATTAGTTGCACTGTCTCGACTCAGTCCATAGACAATCACTTTCGGAGAAAGTACTTATAGGTAGGAAAAGTTTTAGCTTGAGGTATATTTGGGTACCCTCGCCTTTTCAATTGGTATCAGAGTGGGCAAACACGAAAAGATCTAACAATCTGTGTTTGGTGCGATCCAACCTATAATAATGAATCCAAAAGATGATTCAGTTAACGTAAGTCAAGATGATAAATCCGGTCCTGAAGATAACACCTAGTGTGAATCTACTAATAAAGTTGATCTCTACAATGTAGACTCTGGTGATTGGGAAACCTTCCTTCAAAAAGAACTTGATGAGATTTCTGAAGATGGTGATTCAGAAATTGATCAAGATGTTGAAGAAGATCTATCTGAATTCTCTTCACTTCTAGAGGCTATCTCTACAAAGAAACTATCTTCGTCGGATGTCATTGGACTTCTTGCTCCTCTCTGCAAAGAAAACAGAAAACTGAGAAAAGTATTTTCTGGCTTCTTCTATGGATATCAGACCTCTCGATATCTCCTTAAAGACTACAAAGAAAGTCTTCAGTCAAAAACCCTTGAGTTTGAAAACCTCAACAAGAAACATTTTTTTTTAAATAAAAAACTTCTGGAGACAGAAGCCTTGATAAATTCTCGACATTCAACAGGAAATGTTCAGCAGGTGTATGATTCTGTAAAAGAAAATCTTCTTAAAAAACAACTAGCTGAGGCTCTTGAAAAATTCAAGATGCTAGATGAAGAAGTTGTGAGGCTGAGAAAGCTTAATGATAGCACAATTAACTTATCTTCCATGTTAGACGCAGGTAGATGTCATGGCGACAAACGAGGACTAGGATATGATGGGTTTGATACTTCATCAAACAACAAAGAAGTAAAATTCGTAAAGGTTGTTTGTCCGCCTACTCCCGAAGATTCACCAGAACAAGTATGCTCACACGATTCACCCAAGTGCTCAAGTGAGGTTCCACCAGAAAAGATCACCAAATACAAACAGAAGAAGAGTCCAACTAACAAGCAGTATTTTGACCGAAATTCTCATAAAGGTAAGCCTAAAAGCTACACACCTTTCAATAAGTATTGTTTTTACTGTAGATAAAAAGGCCATAAGCAAAGGGAGTGTATGATTCGAAAGATGCAGAATATGATCGTTGTCGTAGGCGTCAAAAATAATTACACTTTTTTACTACTCAAAATATATAATGAAGCAAGGGCAAGAAAGGATCATTCCCACAGAGAGGACTAGGTTGTCAATATGTTTTAGTTTCCTATAAGTAACAAGGGGGGATTTTCTGATTTTTATAATTAAACAAAACTAAAAGCAAATAAAGGAATAAAGCAAGCAATTCAGAAATATGTGAAAGTATTGGTCAAGGATTTCGTTTTCATTCACTAATATGTTCTTGTCTTAATAATTATAATTGATATTTAATCTCTCGTTATCAAAATCCCTAAGATACCTTGTCGAAAGAATATCCCGCAATTTCCTCTTACCATCACACATACATGTAAAACGATGCAAGTATGAATTCTACCAAAAGAATAACCTAACACCTTGCACTAATCAAGTTCAATTCCCATGGAGCATTAATATTCATGAAATTAGGCTAATCAATGCAATTGAAATACATTGCGCAAACAATTCGAACAAAGGTTACGATTCTCATATGATTACAAAGATATATCACTATAACCTACAATCATATTTATGCTACTTGTGTTCAAGGATTATCGCTCGATGATTAATCCTAAACTAGCTATAAATATGGATATGAGTTCTACCAATTTGCAACTTGACAAAACGAATACTCAAATCATGTTGCAATACATCAATCATGCAACTATATATTCAGAGAATCATGAACGATAAATATGAGACAAAACTAATATATTGAATCAAAGAATCATGTTACGTGAATCCAACTAATCCATAACCAATAATAAAACTCTAGCTCATGTTCGTGGAGTTCATAACAAGAAGAAAAAGAAAATCTTTCATGTTTCTAAACCCTAGAACAAAAGTAGAAAAAGAGATAAAAGAGATCCCCTCATAATCTGTGTGAGACCCTTTTTATAGACTTGTATTTACGCTAATTGCTTCAACTTGTCACGTTTAAAATCGACCACATAATTGTCTTAACTCAGCCCACAACTCCAATCCAGCCCATACTCATAGCTATAACATGCCTTAAACAGCATAAGCCCATTACTTGTTTAGCTTGTCAGTCTTGTGGAACTGACAAGCAACTCCGCCACTTTTCCACCAGCAGCACGGCTATACTAGCACCTTCACAACACTTCTCTTCATGTTTACTGCAGCAGCACATTACCACTTGAGCCATCCTCCAATCCTTGCAGTCATTGCAACCATTCAATCTCAATTCACAGCCACTGCACACAACAACACCAGCACAGCTGCCATTCTGCTTTCTGCTCCTCCAACTGTTTTTTTTCACTCAACTTCAGTACCTACAGGCACCACAAAATCCACCAAATCCACCTGCAAGTCCTAACATTCATCTAGACAGTGCCATGAGGGATTTTCTGTTTAGTCCAGAAAACCCGACCCGGGTTACTGGCTAGTCCAGCGCCAAAAAATATTTACTCCCTAGTCCAAAAAAGTTTTGAAAAGAGTAAAATTACTCTACTAACCCTAGTATATAACATTACGTATAATAATACATATGTTACTACATATTACATATGTAGTATGTAGTATAGTATACTAGTTACTACTAGTATTCTAGTATATACTAGTAGTAACTAGTATACTATTAGTAATTAGTAGTAACTAGTATATAGTATGTAGTAATAACATATGTAGTATGTAATATACTAGTAGTAACTAGTATGTAGTATGTAGTAATAACATATGTAGTATGTAGTATACTAGTAGTAATATGTTATGTATTGATACTACATATTGATATGTAGTATGTTATGTATTGATACTACATATTGACATGTAGTATGTTATATATTGATATGTAGTATGTTTGATATGTAGTATGTTATATATTGATACTACATATTGATATGTAGTATGTTATATATTGATATGTAGTATAGTATACTAGTTACTACTAGTATACTAGTATATACTAATAGTAATTAGTAGTAACTAGTATGTAGTAATAACATATGTAGTATGTAATATACTAGTAGCAACTAGTATGTAGTATGTAGTAATAACATATGTAGTATGTAATATACTAGTAGTAACTAGTATACTAGTAGTAATATGTTATGTATTGATATTACATATTGACATGTAGTATGTTATATATTGATATGTAGTATGTTTGATATGTAGTATGTTATATATTGATACTACATATTGATATGTAGTATGTTATGTATTGATACCACATATCAAATTTTTTTTGTTATGTATTGATACTACATATTTTACTACTAGTACTAGTTTACTAGTATACTATACTATAGTAGTATACTAGTATACTAGTTTAGTAAAGTAGTTACGTAATTTACTAGTAACAATAAGATATTTTTGTTACTACTAGTACAGTACATATTAATATGTAGTATCACTGTATTGATACTACTAGTATGTAGTAACATACTACTAGTAACATTTACATGTGTTGATACTAATTAGACCTGGAAGGGTGTTTTAGGAATTTATAAAATACACTTTATAGTCTCCATGAAGTTTTTGGACTAGAAAGTAAATAGTCCAAAAATATGTTTTTTGGACTAGAGAGTAAATCTTTTCCACGAGTGGACTAGCCATTAACTGGGTCTGCTAGAACTGGACTAGCCAGTAATTCCTACCAGTGCCATACACCATTTCATTCATTCCATGCCATTCATTCCACCATAACCCATCTTTGTAATCAGCTTAGTAAGCCATTCCACCACTGCATTGCCACCAGCAGTAGCATTTGTTCTTCCACTTCTGTCTCATTCACCTGCCGTTTGCCTCTGAATTCTTCATTGTCTCAATTTCATGAATCCACCGAAACCCCTTCAATCTCTTCTCGTTTGAATCACCCAATTTGATCTGATTTTCTCCTCAGCAACAGCTTCTTCTCGAACTCAGACATCATCTCGTCCATCACCAGATTTGAAAACCACCTGGAATTCCAACATCTCATACAGCAAGACCAATACAGAGCAACAACACCATCTCAGACATAGGAAGCCTGAGCAGCAACAAAACCCACACTGCAAACCATCCAAACTGTCATTCTTCTAGCCCCATGAGAATTATCTTTTCCCATTGACAACAACAACATCTTCAATTACCTGCGACTCCCACTTCTACTACTTGCTTCTGGCTTCCACAAACCAATTCCAGTAAACCTTTCAAACTCAGGCTCAGTGTTGCTTCTCTGCACCTAACTCAGTTACCATGCCTAAATAGAAACTTCACCTGCAATTCAGTTCATCACTGCATCAATACCACTTCCTCAGCACATCAAATCCTGAATCCAGCCTAAAACCCTGGAAGCAACAACACCACCTGCTCCTCAGTCTGCAATTTCAGTTCAATCTCTGGCCAATCACCAGCCCATGACCTGCAAGCGTAGTTCACAAGCAAACCAACACCATCATCAGTTCACAACTCAAGTTCTTCTCAACTGAAGCCCTAATTACCTCAAACCATCATTTCCTAAAGCTCGACAACAACTCCATTAGCAGCACCAATTTCTTCCATTGTAGACAACAAGCTACATCTCCTTAATCCAGGGCAGCAACAACATTTTCTGTAAAACCCTAACTTCATTTCATTCATCTCTTCTTCTTTGAATTTCTTGTTCAAAACCCCACAAACTCGAAATATGACTCCTTCCTTTCATTCTTCTTCTCACAGAAACTCCAATTTCAGCATCAACCCAGTTATTGCCTTGTTCTTCTCACAAACCCTAATTTCATATCACATCTCTTCACAAACCCTCTGTTCCTTCCTGCAATCCATCGATTCCATCTTCAAAACAACTATTCACATCTCGGGTTCAATTTCTTTTTCCATCAATCGTTAATCATCAACAACAGCAGCCGCTTTTTTCTCCGAGTTTGGGGAACAAATAATTGAGAAATGAATTCCCTTCTAAATTCTAGGTTGTTGTAGGAAATGAATTTGGATTAAAACGCCCCAACAGTTTAAGACACCCAATGGATGACTCTAGGCACCCATATCTTGGATAGAGGTCGTTCTGCATAATTCTTGTACTGTCAGATTCAGGGGACTGACAAGCTTAATCATTGATTTCGCTCTAGGAATGATCTCTTTCTTTCGCCGTGAGCTTTGTCTTTTCATTATCTTCAAGACGATTAGAAGAAATCCTGGATTTGAGCGAGTTCCACTTCTTTTTTCTCTAATGACTCCAAAACACCTTTAAAACTCAAAAGGAAACAAAATAATACATAATTTACAAGAAAACATAGCAAAGAAAGCATAAATACTAGATATAAAATTAGGTGTTCTAGACACCTATCAAATTCCCCCACACTTAGACTTTGCTAGTCCTCGAGCAAATAAAACAAAAAAATTCTAAAACATACATACAACTCTGTCTCGTCGAGGCTACGGTTACTCTTAGCATAAATAACAAGCCTTTAAACCCCTAGGTGTCCCTAGTGGACGAGTTATAGTCTCGTGAAGGTTTGCAAGAGGTGTACCTACAAAACCTTTACTTCCAAAATCCAGCTACCTGTGAAAAGTCTAAAAATGACACTAAACATTTTGTAATTGGTTTACTATTAATGATTACAGGAGGAAGTACCCACTTTCAAATCCAATTCATAAATTAGTAATATAGCTTTATCAGAAAGTTGAACACAACCACAATACTCGGAATCTAATCAACTACAATCACATGAAAAGATTAAGAAAATGGATATATAAAGCAGATGGTGGCGGACTGTTGACTAAGGTGAACGGTGTTTCCCATATCTGTCTGAAGGTCACTGCCAAAACAGACCTAAAAATCCTATTGGATTGAGCTACTGGTCTGAATTCTAATATCAACACAACTGGCATATACAAGGGAACCAGTGATCGATTTTATTCAACACGATAATAATATTTGTAGTTGTAGGAAATCCTACAATACACCCCTCATATGATTCATTGTTGATCAGCTCATTTTTAGGTTTACACTCTTAATTTTATTGATTAATTTCTGAATGCTCTTACAAGGAAAATAAAGAAATCAAGAATGATCTCTACTCTGAACTTTCTCTCTCCTATTTACTTGTTTTTTACTCAAAAAGATCTCTCTCTCTCTCTCTTTACAACTCGAATGACTATTTATAAGGAAATACATAGTGGATGACAGTTAATCTGTCCTTTGTTTTCGGATGTGGTTTGCGACATTCTCGCAACCTTACAAATGTTAATTTCGCAAGACTATCACGTTTTTCTCATGATCCTTGCTGACGTCATTTTTGAAATTTTTCTGCGATGCTACCGTGCAATACCATTGATAATTTCGCTGAGACATAATTGTTGCGAGATTCTGATCCTACATCTTGCATCTTCTCATATCTTTTCTACGAAGTAGAGAATGATGTAAGAAATGCCACAACTATTTATCTTTTCATATTCTGCATTTATCACACGTATTATTTCTTCCATTTATTTCTCGACACGTCTTTTGTAACCGTTACTTTTTAACCACTTATATCTTCCCGTATTAACCGTGTTTATTTTTTCGAGGAAAAATTCCCTCTATATATATTCCTTTTCACTCTCTCCTTCTTTCCTTTTATTCTCTCTACAACTTCATCGTTCTTCTGCAAATTCCATTATTGCAACTTTTCTTCTTTCTTCTTCAACCCTTTTAAGTTCTTCTTCATACTAGATCTTCATAGTTCATAATTTTCTTCAAGACAATCTTCCTGCTATTATTTTTCATGGATTCACCAAGGTTAGTCTTCTTTTTTCTTCTTTATGAGTTTTGCTGAAATTAACATATCTGACATTGATCTTGTTTATTGCCTTATTTGATGTTGTTTATGTTATTGATATGATTCCCATACCCTTGTTATTTCAGCAAAAGTGTCTCCAACACTAGATTTATAGTTCAGAACTCTAACATTCCCAAATCATAGCATAAAGTTGTCGCACATAAAAGAAAGTATGCGAATGAGAAGGTAGTAAGAAACACTATCTTTTTCTAATAACAATATTGTTGCCTCTGTTTCTTATCTGGATTATAATTCGCAGGGTGATAAAGATCTTAATAAACCTCTCAAAAAGTCTCGCCACCTTAAAGCTGTTCCAACTTCTGTTCCCTTCCACCTACTCATTTCTTCCAAATCTCTTGCGACATCTTCGCAAGATAAACCTTTATCTCCCATTCGCGAAAATGCTGCATCTGATTTCATTTCTTCCAAATCTCCTGCGATCTCTTCGCAAGATAAACCTTTATCTCCAACTCGCGAAACTGTTGCATCTGATTTCATTTCTCCAATTTACCTTTCTATGATTGAAACTCCCCTTGTGGATCCTTATGCGACTGAAACCTCTTCTCTTCTCATTGAGAATGTTTCCCAACCTTCTGCCTCTACCAGTTCTTTACCCAAGTCTCTTCCTCTGTCGAAAGAAACCGTGGAAGGAATAGATATTGCTTTCAAAGTTTTATCTGAAATTCTGGATGACGGCAAGAAGTCTTCTACTGATCCCATCAAGTCTAATGTTTGCGAGATTCTGAGCAAGCATTTGGGTTCTGGCAGAGCTGCTTCGCAGACAGCTTTAGAAAAAGAATGTAATGCTCTTCGTCTTGAAAATCAGAAACTTCAGAATGTTTTGCTGGATGGCGACAATCTTCGCATAAAGAATGATGAATTAAGAGGTATGATTTCCTTATCTATGTCTTTTATTTGCCTTTTCGATGGTTTGATCCTTCCCATGTTTAATTATCCTTTAAATCCCTCTTTCGCATGTTAAGCATTAAATCAGAAACGAGTAATGGAGAGATATCAATTTGAATCTGTTGTTGAAGAAGCCCATGTTGATAAAGAAGTTTTAATGGATCAATACAACCAATTAGATAACCTCTATTCATATTCTTTTGATCAAATAAATAATCTTAGCAATGAAAATACCCAATTAGTTCAAAGACAAGATCTATTAAGTAATGAAGTATCTCGTCTTTATTATTCTTTAACCAAAGCTAATTTAGGGATGAAAACTTTATCAGATGAGAATAAAACCTTATCTCAAGAGAAGCGAGTTTATTTAAACGAGATGGCGATATCTTCGCAACAACTTAATATTCTCCAAAAAGTATGTGCTAACCAAGAGAAATCTCTTTGCTCTTTAAGAAATGAACTTAAAGAAGTAACAGAATCATCAATCGCTGAAAGAGATACACTTATTCAAGGTAGAATAGCTTTAAGTGTGAAGGAAAATCAGCTTAAAGAACAATATTCCAAATTAGAAGAATCTTATTCTTCTCTTGCGAAGAAAAATGCCTTCCTTGTTTCCAAAGAGAAAAATCTTCAGTCTCGACTTAAAGGTTTAGTTGGAGATAAATTTGATGACGCAATGGACCATTGGGAGAATAGTTGCCTATCCTTGATTCAACACCTTATTTTGCAAAAGGAAGGTAGTCATAATAGTTTGACTGCCTCAATTATCTTTTCTTTGTCATATCTCTCTGAATTCCTTATTTTAACAAAATTTTGTATTCTATTTTTCCAAGAGTCTGAGAAGAATCTTCATTCCTCTATTTCTGACTTGGAGGCTAAGTATGCTAAAATTCGCAAAGAGAATGCCTTGCTCGTATTTACCCTTACTGGTTCTCGCGATCGGGCAGAAAGAAGACTTGATTATCTTGCTTATTTTAAAGATATTCAAGTTAGGAATCATCAAAGAGCACTTCTTCGCCAAGTTCATCTCCGGGCTGAAGTCCTTATAAATGGCATCTTACTGTCCAACTCTCTTCCTCCTACATCAGTTGATCCTCTAGAAGTAGACGATGATGAAGTTCCTCGTCCTGCTGATAGTGATTATGATTACGAAAGCGGTGCTGAGGATAATTTCCTGGGAGATGAAGAAGAGGTTCCTTCTAAAGAAGTATCTGCTGGTGTTAATCAGAATGAGAAAGAAATTTCTCCTGAAGAAGTAATTGCTGGCGATAATCAAAATGCTAGTCATGGCGAAGATCAAAGCCGAAATGAAGGAGAAGCTTGCGAGAATGTTGGCGATAATCAAAATATCGGCGAAG
Source organism: Papaver somniferum (assembly GCF_003573695.1). NCBI lineage: Eukaryota > Viridiplantae > Streptophyta > Magnoliopsida > Ranunculales > Papaveraceae > Papaver > Papaver somniferum. The sequence continues at coordinate 61,431,557 of NC_039360.1, read as the reverse complement.
AATTTCTGTTATCTCCTGCTACTGAAATTAATACTGAAGCTTGAGCTTCTTATCTAGCTTTGTCTTCTTGAACTGTTTTTTTTTTCACTTTTTCGAGTTACATTTTTCAACCAACTTTGGAATCAACTTTTCCTTTTAATATTTTGTTGATGAGAAAGATAATGCTTCTTGTGTATTGATTCCCATACTTGCCTCTCATTATCTTTCTTGCAAAAAATAATATGTTACGAATACTTATAAGTATTTTGTTTCATCATGTGGTCTTCTTTTTTCTTCCTAATTAAAGGTCTTATTATGCCACCTTTTGTCATTGCGACAAAATCGCAGGACGTCCTTGCACTTTCATGCAAAAACCCATTGATCTTGCCTTAACTTTTTCTTTTGCATTAAGGCCTCTTCAGGAATGTTGCGATAATATGACAGGCCTAAATATTCTTGCGAAAATAAAGCCCCATGACATTGCCGTCTTCCGAAGAAATCGCAGGACGTCTTCGCACTTTCATGTGAAAACCCATTGATCTCGTCTTATCTTTTTCTTTTGTATTATTTCCTCTTCAGGATTGTTGCAAAAATATGACAAGCCTTAACATCCTTGCGAATGAAAAGCCTCATGACATTTACGTCTTAAGACACTTATCAGCTCCCTAACGGAGGGTGCCGCCCTTATCTCCCCCCTGGTTGCCCCTTCAAGGAGGCGTACTTCTACCATACAAGGTTATCTCCTCCCATCTAGTCTTAATAACAACCAGTTTTTTTCGAAGCCTCTTATCCCTTTTTCCTATAGGGCATATGGTTACGAGATTGCACCTAAGTGGGGTTTTCTTCAGGCCGAGTGCAGTATAAGCCAAGACTTGTCAAGAATGGCAAGGACGCTTCAAACGCCGCCGGCACCCTTGACTCAACCGTGTACCTCGGAGCCTTGATCAGATTCTGCACTCCTTGAGAGAGTCCTTATTACCTTAGTCGCCCAACCTAAGTCATATGCTTAAGTTGAGAATCCAAGGTGCCTCTCCCGGATGGGCTTTATTGACCCCAAATCTCCATGACTCAGGTTCCGGCGGCGGTGTAGCCTTTTCCTGAGCCATGCAACATGTACCCCTTAATATGACGTACTTTAGGTCTTACATTTGCCTCTTGCGAAATTGTATTCACGAACTAGGGTGTACGCCATAAAGGTTCGCCCCTTTCTTTTATGTCATTGTTCTGTGATTATCTCTGCGAAAATTTCGCACATCATGATCTTCTTTTGATATGAGTAATTCTGCAATTATTCTTTCAGAATTCATAACTTCTCAAAGCTTCTTACTGATAATATCTTTTTAAATACAACTTGTTCCATGGTCTGTCTAATCTATGACCAACATCTCTTCCTTCTGGATCCATTAATCTATAAGCTCCTGTTCCAACTATCTCCTTAATGATGTAAGGTCCATCCCATTTTTTCGCTAATTTTCCACCATTTTCTCGCTGATATATTGGTGTTTCTCGCAGAACTAAATCTCCTGGTTGAAATTCGCGTACTTTGACACGTTTATTATATTCTCGAGATAGTCTTCGCTGATAATTCTCCATATGTTGTAAAGCTTTTTCTCTTCTTTATTCTAATTCATTAAGTTTTTTTAGAGTTATGCCCGCACTAAGATTTTTCTCCCAAGCTTCTCTTTTTGTTGTCGGAATAACAACTTCTGTTGGTAACACCGCTTCAACTCCGTATGTTAAACAAAAAGGTGACATTCCAGTAGCTTCTCTCTAGTTGTATTATAATCCCATACTGCATTATGTACTTGTTCGTACCATGATCTGTGATGCCCTTCCAATTTTTTCTTTAATATATCTGCAATTGTTTTATTTGTTGGTTCTACTTTCCCATTAGCTTGTGGATATAAAGGAGTGGACTTTCCACATTTTATCTTGAATGCATTAAGTAACATTTCTATATTTTTCCTTAAAATTGTTTCCCATTATCAGATACCAACTGTGCAGGAATTCCAAATCTGCAAATGATATTTTCGAATATGAATGTAAAGATATCTTTGTCGCGAATATGTTGTACTGCCTTCACTTCTGTTCATTTTGTGAAATAATCTGTTGCGACTGTTAAGTATCTTCTTTGTCCAGTTCCTGGTAAAAATGGCCCCACAATGTCTAAGCCCCATTTTCCAAAAGGCCACACACTGGTTGAAGATGACAATGGTGCTCCTGGTGCATATATTTTCTTTCCATGTCGCTGACAATCTTCGCAACGCCTTGATATTTTTTTTGCATCTTCATGCATGTACGGCCAATAATAACCTTGCATTTTTGCTCTATGTGCCAAAGATCTTCCTCCACTATGATTGCCAGCATCTCCACTATGTAACATTTTCAGCACCTTTTCTCCTTCCTCTCGTGTCAAACATCTGAGTGATGGTCCATTAAAGGATTTTCGGTATAGCAACCCATCTCTTAATTCATAATTCGTTGCTAGGCTTTTTAACTTGTGTGTTTCCAATCTATTTCTTGGTGTTTCTCCTTTCGCCAGATATGCATGAAGTTCTATTCTCCAGTCTGGGACATTGTTTATTTGTTCTTCTTTTCACTATCTATTATCATCACATCTACATCTTCCTCTTCTTTATTTATTGATGGTGACAGAAGTGTTTGTATTTTTATGCATCTCGCAGTTGGATCTGTTATCATGCTTGAGATAAAAGCAAAAGCATCTGCGAGTCTATTATCCTTCCTTGAAATGTGCCTCCATTTTATCTTTGGGATCTTCGCTGATAATTCTTCAACCAGCTTCTTGTATTTCTTCAAGGATGGTTCATTTGTAGTATACTCTCCTTTTATTTGGTGAATAAATAGCTGCGAATCACTAGTGATCCTGGCATTTTCTAGTTTCATTTCTATTGCGAATTTTAAGGCATGTATCACAGCTTCATATTCTGTTTCATTATTAGTGGATGCAAATTCCAATCCGAATGAAAAAGCCATCTTTATTCCTTCTGGAGAAATTAAAACAATTCCAACTCCATTTCCTTCTCCATTTGATGATCCATCTACCAATATTTCCCATCTATCTGGTTATGTTAATCAGTATTTTGGATCTTCATGTTCTTATTCTACATCCATCATTTCTTCTACTGCTTCATCTTCTTCTAAAGGAAATTCTGCCAAGAAATCCGCAACAACTTGTGATTTTGGTGAAGACAAAATTTTATATTTAATATCAAAGTGGCCTACTTGTGCATTCCATCTCTCTACCCTTCCTGATCTTTTAGAATTCTTCATCATTGATTCAATTGGCACTTTTGTTAATACCTTTATCTTGTGTGCTTGAAAGTATATGCGGAGCTTAAATGATGCATAGACCAATGCTAAGATTAATTTTTCAATATTTGAGTAATTCTTCTCAGCTGTATTAAAAGTTTTTCTAATGTAATAAATGGGTTTCTCCACTCCTGCGTCTACTCGCAATAACACAACACTTAATGCATGCGACGTTGTCGCAAGGTAAATCAATAATTCTTCTCCTGGTTCTGCCTTTTGTAAAATAGTTGTATTCATAAGGTGTTCTTTGATTCCTTGAAAAGCCTTTTCACATTCATCACTCCATTTAAATTTCGCACCCTTCTTGAGTATATCGAAAAATATTTGCATTTGTCTGATGATCGCGAAATGAATCTACTCAGCGAAGCTAGAAGCCCATTCAACTTCTGTACATATTTTATTGTTGCTGGTGTTGGCATGTCACGAACTTATTGCACTTTTTCTGGATCAACATGTATTCCTTCCTTTGATACAATGTAGCCTAAATTTTTTCCCGATGCAACTCCAATAGTACACTTCTCAGGATTCAATTTAATGTTATACTGCCGCATTTGTTCAAAAATATCCCTCAAGTCTTGTACATGGTATTTAGCTTCTTTACTCTTTATTAACATGTCCTCCACGTATACTTCTAACGTTTTATGTATCCATTTTGCGAACACCTTCTCTACCATTCTTTGATATATCGCTCCCGCATTTCACAAACCAAATGGCATTTTCGTGTAACAATATAAACCTCTTGGGGCAAAGAAAGCAGTATGTTCTTGATCTTCTTCAGCGAGAGGAATTTGGTTATACCCTTTGTACCCATCTAAAGATGATACCCTATCATTTCACGCTGCAGATTCCACCATTTGAGGAATATCGGATAACGGAAAGCTATCTTTGGGGCAAGCTTTGTTCAAATCAGTGAAATCTATGCAAATCCTGATTCCCTTGTTTTTCTTTGGGACAATAACCATATTCGCTATCCATTCTGGGTATTTAGCTTCTCTTATAATTCCTGCCTCCAGCATTTTCTGTAATTCTTCTTCTATTTGGGAATGGTAAATTGTTGCTATTTTTCTTATTCTCTGTTTAAATGGTCTCACATTTTTGTTAATATCCAACCTGTGGCAAGAAATTGATGGATATATGCCTGGTATCTCATCCATGTTTCCTGCGAAAATATCTTTATATTCTCGCAACAAGTTGACAGTTCTTTCTTCTTCTTCTATATCCATTTTAGTTCCAATTCTCAATATTAGAGGCTCCTCCACAGTCCCAACATTTATTTCTTTTGTTGGTTCTGCGGCAGTGTAACTGGGTTTAGGTTCTCCCATTGGCGTTGGTTCTTTTATTGCTTTTATGGGTTCTTCCTCTTCTTCCGAGATTTCGCTGGGTACTCCTTTGCCTTCTTTTGCCCTTATCATGTATACTCTAAATTCTTCTTCCTTCTTTTGCCAATTTTCTGCGAAAGTGTTTCTTTTTTGCTTATTCTTCATAATGTTTTACCTCAATTTGATGACATAATTTCGCATTGTCATCATCTCCTCAATTCACCTATTCCATTTAGAGTGGGGAATTTAATACATTGATGCAACGTTGATACCACAACTTTTATCGCATGTATTCATGATCTTCCTAATAACATATTATATGGCGATTCCATATCCACCAAGCACAATGTTACATGTGTTTCGATTTCTCCAAGTGGAATTCGTACCACTATCTCTCCTTTAGGTTTTGTTGTGGATTTTCCGAAGCCGTGAACAAAATATGTTGAACTGGACATTTCTTCATCTTTAAATCCCATTCCCCGGAATGCGTGATAAAATATTATATCAACTGAACTTCCTGTATCAATTAAAGTTCTGTTCAACATCCATTCTCCTGTGGATTTTATTGTTGTCTCCTTCTCTTTTCGTGTAACAGGCACTGTAATGACCAAGGGAGATGTGTGGTTCAAATTCTCTTTTGGTATTTCTTCCGCCATGAATGTAATTTTTTTCTTTTCCCAATCTTTCAAGGGTGATGTTTTTTCTACCGCCATAACTTTCTTTCCTTCAAAATTTCGTTTATGTATTCTTCATTTGATGTTTTCATGGAATTCATTAATCAAACTTTTTGTTATCATATTACATTCCAATCTTTTGCCATTTCCATTAATTTTATTCATCTTTCTTCCAACTGATTCACTGATTTATTTAATCACTTTCTTGATTTGAATATTTTCAATCAACAATCTTCAACTTTCGATCTTCATTCCCTGTTTCTAGCGCCATTATGTAGTTGCAGGAAATCCTACAATACACCCCTCATATGATTTCATTGTTGATCAGCTCATTTTTAGGTTTACACTCTTAATTTTATTGATTAATTTCTGAATGTTCTTACAAGGAAAATAAAGAAATCAAGAATGATCTCTACTCTGAACTTTCTCTCTACTATTTACTTGTTTTTTACTCAAAAAGATCTCTCTCTCTCTTTACAACTCGAATGACTATTTATAAGGAAATACATAGTGGATGACAACTAATCTGTCCTTTATTTTCGGATGTGGTTTGCGACATTCTCGCAACCTTACAAATGTTAATTTCGCAAGCTCTCTAATTTTCGCAAGACCATCACGTTTTTCTCATGATCCTTGCTGACGTCATTTTTGAAATTGTTCTGCGACGCTACTGTGCAATACCATTGATAATTTCGCTGAGACATAATTGTTGCGAGATTCTGATCCTACAATATTATTATTTATTTTTTTTTCAAATCGACAACATGATTGGATCTTTTTGAATCCAAGCGCATGATCCTTGTCAGCAGATTACATGGTAATTCCCATGGATCCTGCATTCCACGCTTGCTTAGGCGATGGAGACAGGGAGAACACACACATATTGCTATCCAAGTGTCAAATTTTTTTTTGTGCACCGTTTGGTCAAATTGGTCTGGTCTTTTTTTTTTTTTTTTTGTATTAACTCAATCACTGTATTTCATCCTAGCAATGATGACAATTCGATGCTGGTGCTTCACCAAATCACTTAGAGATATAATATATAAATATGGAAAAATAAAAATAGAACGTTATATGGTGACGACTCCGAGATATGGTGACAACTATCATGTTATTTATTCTTATATTTTGTTCGTTTTCATATGAATAGACTCTACTAATGGGTTCCTCAACTCCTACAACCACGATGTTTCGATTAGTGTAAGGCACAAGTTCTAGACTTAGGAGTTTATCATCTTTTTTTTTTTCTTCTTTTTTTTTTTTTTTTTTTTTTTTTTTTTTAGTTTTTCTACTTTTTTTTTTCTTATAAACACAAGGGAAAACTAACAAGGCTAAGAACTCAATATGAGAACACTCCCCCACACTTAAACTTTACATTGTCCTCAATGTAAAATTTAGTCATCCAAAGTAAAGTTCAAGATGGGAAATTCATAACATGATATATATACACAATAAGAAAATAAAATGCATAATAAAAACTCATACTCCAACTCATAGTTATTTCTGAACAATAGAGGATAAACACTAAACAAGCTATTTAGGTGGAATCTAATCTCAACTCAGCCAATATATACCTCATCGTCAAGAAAAAATTCCAGCTACTTAGAAAGGCTAGTGTTTATTCTAAATTGTTCAAAAATCTCTAAAAGTTCGAGTTTTGATATGCAAATATCCAAAATAAGAAAATAAAGATAAATGACTTGAGAAATAAAAAGATAGAGATAGATACACAAAACCAGTGGATTGCCTCCCATTTAGCGCTTAGTTTAAAGTCGTCATCCCGACTTGCAAGACGAATTCCCCATACACCAATAACCTGAAAAGTTGGGGATCCACCCATAGAACCTGTTTTGCAAACACTAGCTTCGCACAAATATTAGTAATATAAAATAGAAATGAAGCTATTAACCGATAAAAGCTAAAAAAGATGCCAATTCCTCAAGTGGGATTTGATATTTGTCCTCCTAAGACAGTGGAGCCAAGTAATGTAAGTGAAACTCCAAGCACTTCTAGTTTACTGACACAAGCTCATAATTCAGGTAAATCTCAGGTGGGATGTGAATTTGTTCCCATTAAGCCAGTGGAAGCTAGTAATGTAGGAGACAATCCAACTACCCTTGATTTACACCATTTAGCTCATAATTCAAGTGAAGTAACTTCACATAACAGATCTAATAACTCAGGTAAATTCCAAGTTTTACAAGACTTGAATGAAGATTTCTTTAATTCTCATATAGAGTTCCGAGCTCTTTTAGTGGAGAAGCTTCTCAAGGCAGCTGCTAATGCTCCAGCAATTAATATTCCCAGCAAAATTGTACCCCCTATTGGTAGTCAAGTTACAAATGAGAATGTTTCTAAAGTGAAACAGAAGACAAGTACAGTTACTACAAGAACTCAAGCTGCAAATTTGGGTGGAAGAAGAGAGCTCTTGAGAAGGAATACTTCTCAATCTCAAACTTCAAAATGAAAGTAGTTTTCTGGAATCTCATAGGCCTTAGAAGAATCAAGGCCAGAGATAAACTTAGAAGTTTAGTAAAATCTTTTAATCCTTCTTTAGTTATTCTTGCGAAACCAAAAGTTCACTATTCTTCAGATTTCTGTAAAAAGTTAAAGTTAGCAGGAATGCATTATAAAGCCATACACAATTCAAGTAATGGAGATAAAGGTAATATATGGATTATGTGGTGCTCATCAATTCAGAAACCAAAAGTTATTCATTCATCGGAACAATCAATTATAGTGGAAGTAGGGGACTCTTTGATTACGGGTATGCATGCAGCATCTTTAACTGTTCAAAGAAGAAGCTTATGGAATGACTTGTTAACTATTAACATTTTAGATAAGCCATGGTTAGTTATGGGTGATTTCAATACTGTTATGAAAGCAGATGAGAAGAAGGGTGGTTAAAACCTATGTTGATTTCAATGCTGGAGTTTAACAATTGCCTTCATAGCTGTGGTCTGATTCAAGCTCCAAAAAATGGTATTCTATTCTCATGGTGTAATAATAGAGCAGATAAAAAGAGGATTGTTTGTAATTTAGACAGAGATGTATTTAATGATAAATGGCTAGAAAAGTTTTCCAGTTGGGGGTACAAAGTTGGTAGTAGAGCTGTATCAGATCATAGTACCTTATGTGGAAGTTCTGCTGAAATTCCAAAGCCAATTAACACACCTTTTAGAGCAATGAAAGTTTGGAAGTCTCATCCTGATTTTTTAAAAGTAATTACTCAATCTTGGGGGCAATGTCTTGAAGGTAACCCTATTTTTGTCTTTATGAGTAAAATGAAAAGAATGAAAAGGGATTTGAAGGAATGGAACTGGTTGGTTTTTGGGGATGTGAATAAGAAATTGAAACAGATAGAGGATGAAGTAATGAAGACTACTGCTGAATCAGATGAATATCCCTCAAATACAACTCTTCTAAATAAGCTCATTACTGTAAGGGGCCAACAAGAAATATTACTTCAGCAACAAAAAGAGATTATACAGCAGAAATCAAGAGTGAGATGGTTAAAAGATGGAGCTTCAAACTCAAGATATTTCCATATACATATGAAACTAAGGGAAGCTCAAAATATGATTACAGAACTTGAAAATGATGCAGGTATAATTATTATTGATACAAAAGAGATTGCAAATGAGCTGGTAAAACATTTTGAAACAAAATTCAAATATCAGGAGGTTGATATAGATGAAATTCTTTTTGAGTGTATTCCAAATGTTATTACTAGAGAAGAAAACATGATCATTAATTCCATTCCTTCTGAAGAAGAAATCAAAGCTGCAGTGTTTGAGTTAAATCCTGAGAGTGCACCGTGGCCAGATGGGTTTGCAGGTTGGTTTTATAGGCACTCATGGATAGTAATTGGTCATGACTTTATTAAGGCAGTTCAGTTTTGTTGGAGTAAATGCTTTATTCCAAATGGCTTAAATGCCAATTTCTTGAAATTACTCCCAAAAGTGAAGAATGCAAAAACAGCTAAGCAATTCAGACCAAATGGTCTCATGAACTTCAGTTTTAAAGTTTTTACCAAAATTTGGGCTACAAGGTTAGAGAATGTGATTAACAAAGTAGTATCTCCTCAGCAAGGAGCTTTTATAAAAGAGAGAACAATTCAAGAGCAAGTAGCACTGGCATCTGAGATGATAAATGAAATTGACATTAAGAGGAGAGGTGGAAACTTTGGTTTAAAACTTGGTATTACTCAAGCATATGACTCCCTTAGTTGGAAATTTTTATTTCAATCTCTACACAGCTTTGGTTTCTCAGATGAACTACTACAATGGCTGCAAGTTCTATTACAATCTGCAAGAGTATCAGTATTAGTTAATGGAGGACCTGAAGGCTATTTTGAAGTTGGTAGAGGCTTAAGACAAGGTGACCCATTGTCACCTATGTTATTTGTACTAGTTGAAGATATCCTTAGCAGAAATATTACAAAAATGATTCAAGATGGCAACTTGAAAACTATGGTGAATAAAGGGGGAGTGCAACCTTCTCACATTTTCTTTGCATATGACATCTTTTTTTTTTGTAATGGTGAGAAGAAAAATGTTAAGAAGCTAATGAATCTCCTTAACAAGTACCAAAGGGCATCAGGTAAACAAATAAATTTGGAGAAAAGCAAGTGTTTCATGGGTGTTACAAGTCACACTAGAAGAGTATAAATTTCTGAAGAATGCAATGTTGCTTTGGCTGATTTCCCAGATAAGTATTTGGGAGTAATGTTGGTGGAAGGCAGTGTGAGAACACAACATTTTTGGAGTGTGTGAGAGCTTGGCTGGTTGGAAGGGTAAAATATTGTATTTTCAAGAAAGACTTATTTTGGTTAAACTTGTTTTATGCAGTTACCCAATTTACTCAATGTCAGTTTATAAGTGGCCTAAGAAGGTTATAAGGGAATGTGAAAGAATAATTAGAAATTTCCTATGGTCAGGTGACCCTGCAAAAAGAAAATTAATAACTCTGGAATGGAATAAAACTTGTTATCCAATAAGTGAAGGTGGTCTTGGGTTGAGAAGACTGGAAATTATCAATAAAGCTATTTTAATGAAGCTACCATGGAGAATTCAAAATGAGAATGAAGATTGGTCAAGATTTTTTCTGGCTAAGTATACAAATAAAAAAGGTGAATGGATTTCTTACTATAAGAAGTCATCAATTTGGCCAGGCATAAAGTGGATTCTTGGAGAATTAGAGGAAAATTCCAGGTGGATTGTTGGTGATGGAAAGAATATATCTGCTTGGAAAGATAATTGGGTGCTGGAGAAACCTCTACAAGAGTTATATCCTGATAATGGTTATATACTGCAATTCCCAGATATGAAAGTTTCAGATTTCAGACTTGATGGTGAATGGATTCTGCCAACTGAACTCATGTAAATGATTACTCTAAATGATTTACCTGTAGTGAGTGGAAATGGAGATAAGAGAATATGGACTGGAACTATCACAGGTGAGTTTACAGTTGCTTCAGCAGTGGAAGTCATTAGACATAAATTCCCTCCTCTTCACTGGACAAAGAAGGTATGGCACAAGTCAATTCATCCTGGAATTTCTAGTAATATATGGAAACTAGGTAGAAATATTTGTTCAACTGATGAAAATCTGAAGAAGAGAAATTTCCATTTAGCTTCAAGATGCATCTTATGCAGAAAAATGGAGGAGAATAGAGATCATATGTTGTGGTATTGTAATTTTAGTGAGACTATTTGGAGATGGCTTGGTGGAATGTTCAACTTCAAGAATCCAAGATCTTTTGAGGATATTTTCAAGATGACAAGTAATAAGAGTCCAGCTATCAAAGAAATTTGGCTGTTAAGTGCATTTGTCAGTATGAAGGAACTTTGGTTCTTGAGAAATGAATGCACCTATGGAAAAAGGAAAGTTAATCTCACTGAAGTTATGAATAGAATACTGAAGAAAATATATGATTGTGATATAAGACTGAAAGCAACTATGTGGAATAATTTGTATGATTTGCAAGTAATCAAAAGGTTGGGATTAAAGACCAGAATAGTGAAGAGTTTGATACCCAAAGAAGTGTACTTCCACTTACCAAGCCAGGGAAAAATATTGTTATGTTGTGATAGTGCATCTAAAGGTAATCCAGGTGCATATGGTTATGGTGTTGTTGGAAGAAGCCATTCAGGTGAATTTGTGGTTGCAATTTCAGGTGGCATAGGTATCTCAACAAATTTCTATGCATAAGTTTTTGCTATACTTATTGCAGGGGAATTGGCAGTGCAGAATGGTTTTCTAGAGCTTGTATTCAACACTGATTCTCAAGCAGTTAAAACAGCTTTTCAAAGTGGTAGATTTCCTTGGTTTACAGTCACAAGATGGGGAAAAATATGTGCTGATGTGGTATCATGGAGTTTCAGCCATAGTTATAGAGAAGTTAACTTCTCAGCTGATAACATGGAAAACAGGGGCACTACTCTAGCTAAAGGAGAAAAAAGAATATATGGTAGTAAACCATCTTTCTTGGGCTGTCTGGAAAGCCCAGACAAGGTGTATTTCATATTTTGTTAAAAAGCTTTTATGGGATTATATTTTTGGTTCTTTTTACCTCTTTTATTGTAATTTGGGATAATTCTTTGGTTTAATAAAATTTTATTGTTAAGCAAAAAAAAAATAACCGATAAAAGCTTCCCCCATAGTTATTCTGTCCACACTTGGAAGTGTATAAAGAAAATAGAAATCAGGAACTTCCACGGTTTCTTGTTCCAAAACCTGCATAGTTTGAGAATCAAACATCTCTAATGGAGGATATCGAGAAATAAAGTCATTCAACAATACTCTCGAAGCACATACATTCAAACCAATAAGAGGTAAAGGAGAATAATCAATATGCAAAGGGTTAGACAAACCTTGCACAATCTCTTGTATCATGGAATCCTCTTCATCCTTGAAAAACTCAAGTGAATTATTCATCTCTTTTATATCATGGTCCTCTATCAAACCTTGCAACCATTCTTCGTTCGTTTATTCCTTAACTAAAGTCTCGACATCAACATCATCATTACAATCATTTGAAAGTTCAATTGGGTCTTCCACAATATTGGTCATAACGGTTTCATTCTCAACATACTCGTCATCATTAGACACAAACCTTGTTGCAAAGTTCTGTAAAACACTAGTTTCATCATACTCATGTACCTTTTGAATAGGTGCTTGATCATTATAAAGATCAAGAGTTGAGTCAACTACACTAATGTCATCAAATATCTCCAAAGGTTGGTCCTTTTTAACACAATTGTTCATTTCCTCTTTGTATTCATCAATGCGCTTTCTTACGTCTGAAACACCTCTTTGAAGCTCTTGGAGTGATCCATCCAAATTCTGAATATAGTGTTCCATTTGTTTGTAAAACTCGTTCGACAAGGCAAAAGTAGAATTACTTACTTCAGTATTGCTAGGCCAATTATCTTCCCTTTGAATGGGTGAATGATCATAACTACGATCAGAAATTGGGCCAAACATACTATGAGCATATTCGGTCGATGAAACTGGTTCCATGCTTGGTTGTCTACAAACTGACTCCATGATGACCATAAATTGTTGCATTACATCTACCAAACTAGAAGAAATATTGATAGGATCACAAGTATCATCCCCTCTTTGTGGTTGCTCACTTACATTCCTATCGTAAGAAGGTTGGAATGTATGAGAATAACTAAAAGGGTACGTGGAGTATTGACCATAACCAAAGAATTGGTTTTGATTGTACTCCCCATAAGGTGATAGTTGTCATGTTGTTGAGGTTGAAAGCCGTATTAATTGCTCCAATATGCGTCGTCCATAAAAATTGGTACTTGAAACAAGAGTTCTCAAAACTATGTTAAGATCAAAAATAAATAAGAAAAACTAAAAAACAAAAAATAAATAAGAAACCAAAAACAAGTGACAACCGCTGTCTCCCCGGCAGCGGCGCCAAAATTTGATTGATGTCGTAGGCGTCAAAAATAATTAAACTTTCTTACTACTCAAAATATATAATGAAGCAAGGGAAAGAAAGGATCGTTCCCACAGAGAGGACTAGGTTTTCAATATGTTTCGGTTTCCTATAGGTAACAGGGGGGAATTTTCTGATTTTTATAACTAAATAAAACTAAAAGCAAACAAAGCAATAAAGCAAGCAATTCAGAAATATGTGAAAGTATTGGTCAAGGATTTCGTTTTCATTCACTAACATGTTCTTGTATTAATAATTAGAATTGATATTTAATCTCTCATTATCAAAAGCCCTAAGATACCTTGTCGAAAGAATATCCCGCAATTTCCTCTTATCATCACACATACATGTAAAACGATGCAAGTATGAATTCTACCAAAAGAATAACCTAACGCCTTGCGCTTATCAAGTTCAATTCCCATGGAGCATTAAGATTCATGAAATTAGGCTAATAAATGCAATTGAAATACATTTCGCAAACAATTCGAACAAAGGTCACAATTCTCATATGATTACAAGGATATATCACTATAACCTACAATCATATTTATGCTACTTGTGTTCAAGGATTATCGCTCGATGATTAATCCCAAACGAGCTATAGATATGGATATGAGTTTTACCAAGTTACAACTTGACAAAACGAATACTCAAATCATGTTGCAATGCATCAATCATGCAACTATATTTTCAGAGAATCATGAACGATAAATATGAGACAAAACTAATATATTGAATCAAAGAATCATGTTACGTGAATCCAACTAATCCATAACCAATAATAAACCTCTAGGTGGAGTTCATAACAAGAAGAAAAAGAAAAGCCTTCATGTTTCTAAACCCTAGAACAAAAGTAGAAAAAGAGATAAAAGAGATCCCCTCATAATCTATGTGAGACCCTTTTTATAGACTTGTATTTTTGCTAATTGCTTCAACTTGTCACGTTTAAAATCGACCACATACTTTTCTTAACTCAGCCCACAACTTCAATCCAGCCCATACTCATAGCTATAACAGGCGTCAAACAGCATAAGCCCATTACTTGTTTAGCTTGTCAGTCTTGTGGAACTGACAAGCAACTCCGCCACTTTTCCACCAGCAGCACGACTATACTAGCACTTGCACAACACTTCTCTTCATGTTTACCGCAGCAACACATTACCACTTGAGCCATCCTCCAATCCTTGCAGTCATTGCAACCATTCAATCTCAATTCACAGCCACTGCACAACAACACCAGCACAGCTGCCATTCTGCTTTCTGCTCCTCCAACTGTTTTTTATAACTCAACTTCAGTACCTACAGGCAGCACACAATCCACCAAATCCACCTGCAAGTCCTAACATTCATCCAAACAGTGCCATACACCATTTCATTCATTCCCTGCCATTCATTCCATAATAACCCATCTTTGTAATCATCTCAGTAAGCCATTCCACCACTGCATTGCCACCAGCAGTAGCATTTTTTCTTCCACTTCCGTCTCATTCACCTGCCGTTTGCCTCTGAATTCTTCATTGTCCCAATTTCATGAATCCATCGAAACCCCTTAAATCTCTTCTCGTTTGAATCACTCAATTTGATCTGATTTTCTCCTCAGCAACAACTTCTTCTCGAACTCAGACATCATCTCGTTCATCACCAGATTTGACCACCACCTAGAATTCCCATATCTCAGAGAGCAAGACCAACACAGAGCAACAACACCATCTCAGACATAGGAAGCCTGAGAAACAACAAAACCCACACTGCAAACCATCCAAACTGTCATTCTTCTAGCCCCATGAGAATTATCTTTTCCCATTGACAGCAACAACATCTTCAATCACCTACGACTCCCACTTCTACTACTTGCTTCTGGCTTCCACAAACCAATTCCAGTAAACCTTTCAAACTCAGGCTCAGTGTTGCTTCTCTGCACCTAACTCAGTCACCATGCCTAAATAGCAACGTCACCTGCAATTCAATTCATCACTGCATCAATACCACTTCCTCAGCATATCAAATCCTGAATCCATCCTAAACCCCTGGAAGCAACAACACCACCTTCTCCTCAGTCTTCAATTTCAGTTCAATCTCTGGCCAATCACCATCCCATGACCTGCAAGCGTAGTTCACAAGCAAACCAACACCATCATCAGTTCACATCTCAAGTTCTTCTCAACTGAAGCCCTAATTACCTCAAACCATCATTTCCTAAAGCTCGACAACAACTCCATTAACAACACCAATTTCTTCCATTGTAGACAACAAGCTACATCTCCTTAATCCAGGGCAGCAACAATATTTCCTGTAAAACCCTAACTTCATTTCATTCATTTCTTCTTCCCTGAATTTCTTGTTCAAAACCCCACAAACTCTAAATATGACTCCTTCCTTTCATTGTTCTTCTCACAGAAACTCCAATTTCAGCATCAACCCAGTTATTGCCTTGTTCTTCTCACAAACCCTAATTTCATATCACATCTCTTCACAAACCCTCTATTCCTTCCTGCAATCCATCGATTCCATCTTCACAGAAACTGCAATAACTATTCACATCTCGGGTTCAATTTCTTTTTCCATCAATCGTTAATCATCAACAACAACAGCCGTTGTTTTCTCTGAGTTTGGGGAACAAATAATTGAGAAATGAATTCCCTTCTAAATTCTAGGTTGTTGTAGAAAATTAATTTGTATTAAAACGCCCCAACAGTTTAAGACACCCAATGGATGACTCTAGGCACCCATATCTTGGATAGAGGTCGTTCTGCATAATTCTTGTACTGTCAGTTTCAGGGGACGGATAAACTTAATCATTGATTTCACTCTAGGAATGGTCTCTTTCTTTCTCCGTGTGCTTCGTATTTTCATTCTCTTCAAGACGATTAGAAGAAATCTTGGATTTGAGCGAGTTCCACTTCTTTTTGCTCTAATGACTCCAAAACACCTTTAAAACTCAAAAGCAAACAAAATAATACATAATTTACAAGAAAACATAGCAAAGAAAGCATAAATACTAGATGTAAAATTAGGTGTTCTAGACACCTATCAGAATGCTTTATCATATGTCTCGAAAGAGTTGGATAACTTCGTTTTGAATAAATTCCCAAATCACCATTGTCCAATGAGACAAACGAATTTTTACAAAAATTCAAAATCATGTCCAAAAGGAAACCTTCCTAAAAGGAGAAATAATGTAAGGGGTAATCCCTCTTCCAATAAGGACATGAGATCTGATGTTTCAAGGTGGAAAGAGGCAATGTTTCTAGAAATGAATAACATTCCTTCAAAGTCTACTTACACATTGATACCAAAATCTGAGAAGGTATCAAAAGGAAGGTCATCTAGAAAAAAGTCTAAAAGGAACAATCTTGTTTTAATCCTAAACAAAGATGACTATGAAATTCTAGTATCTAGACTCAAACAGGATCTAGAGATATCCAGTGATATCAATGTGAAAACATCTTTTGATGATTTACTACAAAGTAGAAAAACAAAGGAGGGATCGAACAGGTTTCTAAAACCTCTCAAACTATAGTAATTGTTTCCTCACTTCTGTAAGGAAAAGGTTATTCTTCGGAATCAAAGAAATTACCTTCCTTTTTAGTCTAAAATAAGAAAAATAAATAGGTCCGGTTTTGACCACTTTGTAATATAATATTACAATTCTTTCTCCAATTGAAGAAAATACGGAAGACCTGACAAGAGAAGTTTCGGAAATAATTAGCTCTTGTATTACCTTGCCTCGTTCGAAAATTCTGTTCATGATTCCTTTAATGGCAGAAGGAAAAGAAAGGTATGATGTTGTCTGTGATTTTTGTGTAGAAAAGATTGAAAGGACTCTTGAGTCTAGTTGCACATATTATGAGAAAATGATATATGGAATCTGTTCCGGTTATTGTTCCTTTCCTATCAAGACTACACTTTCAACAATTTTGGCTCAGAATTTGTTTGAGGGAACAATGGAACTCATTGGGAGAAAAGATCTTCTTAAGGATGATCTTCTTTATGCTAAGACAAGTATCGCTGGATACAAAGATTCTATAGCAAAATATAGATGGCCTGAAGACCTTGGAGAATTTAGAAGAAATTTAGAGTACTCTAAAGAAGAAGAAAGAAATATTGAGATTCTTCTAAAGGAGTTTTCCAGTAAGGCATGCAATGCAAAGATAAAATTAGATTCTTATTTGAAACTAGGCTACTTTCTGTAAAGTCTACCATGAATAAAATTATCTGATTAGTAATTTTTCTTGTGATAACTTTTGGTTTACATAGCCTGTGCTTAATTGCTTTTACCTTATTGCTATGTATGTTTATGGGATGTTTGATTTCGGTTTTACTACCTTAATATTCGATCTCATATATTGTGAACCCTCATGGTTTGGGTGACTTTTTGATTTAGCGGGATTAAGTTCTAGCCCTAGTAGGTAGGCTTTATCAAAGGATTATGAGGGGTTCTGATAGAAACAATATGTGAAAAAGTCACAATATGTTGAATCGGTTTTGGTTTAGCATAAAAGCATATGTGTTTCGACGGTTTTCAACTTTTGCTTGCAATTGTTAAAACCGGTTTTCAACCTTTCTCTGGCAAAGGTTGAGGTGTGTTGTTATTATTTTGTTCACACATAAGTATGACAACATGGTGATATTTTGATATCAATTCTCCCTGGACGAAGATGCAATCATATTGGAGAACTGGATGCAAAATTTGAGGTAACAATCTTGTTAGTTAATTGTTTTCCTGTTTAAGAAAAGCCTGAGTTTATATTATATATATTTGTTGCTTTTGCTTAACAAAATTTAGGTTCAATTGATATTTATTCCATGATGTGTGTGTGGATGTGTGTATCAATTGGTTCCGGTTAAGAAAACCTATTGTTATCTTTCTTTTGTATGATATCAATCGTTTAGGCTTACAAAATTACGGTGCAATTGCGGTGCTTATAATGTCTATGTTGTTTCAATTGCTTCCGGTTGAGGTGAATAATTATGCAAGTTGATTTATTTCGGTTTGCATGAATTATTTATGGATTAAAGAAATAATATGTGTACGGGATGAGTTGTTTAGTCCAATTCGATTCCGGATAAGAAACTAAGTTAATTCTGATCGTAGTTAGACTTATCGAAGTGAGGTTTCGGTTATTCAAGTCTAATCGAATGCCTAAACAAGAAATACTAGTTAACTAACCTAGTACTTGTCTTGTTTAAAATTGAAAGGTCTAAGTTTATGGATAATTAGAACCTGATGAGAAAAATGGAGTTTATTCTTTATTCTGGTCTTATCGAATTAAGCGGTTGTTTTTGAACAATCGGTTTAGCAAAGGAACCAATATGCTTAGTTGTTTTTGGTTTGCTAAACTAAATTGGAAAAATTATTTCGGACAATTGTTTCCTTGGTAACATATCAAAATAAGACTACTTGTAGTTTCAGTTTTGATATTGGTTATCAGAACATGATGTGTGGAACCCGCGTGCCTAACTCTACAGGTTTGCAAGTCTATTATGAGATTTGTAAGATTCTTTTCGTGTTGTCCTTTATTTTTTCGTTTATTTGTCATTTTTGTGACAAAAAGGGAGAGAAATATATGGAGTAAAAAGGTGATGCTGGCATTGATATTTTATATTGATTGGCATCGCTGGGGAAAAGAATATTGGTACTTGAATGTGTTTATCTAACGAAAGAGTGAAAGCACAAACTAAGAGGGAGTAACATGTCATATGAGTGGTATAACAAAGACGTGCGGATTGAATATCTACCTATCTTCCTTAGGGGGAGTATTTGATTTGTTATTATAATATCAACAACGACATTTTCAAGGACTGAATGTAAGCAGTTTCACTGTGCTGTTGAATCGGGAATCAAGCGGATTGTGATGAATTATTGTAATTTGTTTATCCATATGATGTAAGAGTTTTGTCACTAAAATTGACAAAGGGGGAGATTGTTAGAGCATGGCTCGGTTGAACCCACCAAGCATTGGTATTTCAAGTTTGGTTGTCATATTTTAGTGGATCAAAACTCATTTTAAGAGTCGCTTGATTATGTACTAGAGTTAAACTTCATATTGGTTAGCTTGAAAGTATTAGGATATGAAACATTACAAGTATTGCGAAGACTTGAAGATGTGAAGAAGCAAGGAGCTACAACGACAAAAATCATCCTTCCACTTGAGGTTAATAATATTTGACTTGAAATGTTTCATTCCCTAACGTATCTTTCAAATCGTGCATATTGAAAACATAACTGTTAGAGCACTGCTCGGTCAAACTCGCATGCGTTGCTATCTCAAGCATGTTTGTCAATGTTAGAGCACTAAGTCTTGATTTCTAGTCTCTTATAGCTAAGTCTCGGACTAGGATAGTAAGTGTAGTTGAGCTCAAGGAATTCATGGCGATTCATCATACAAGTAGAAGATCTACTCAAGGAACCGGTGGAACTTCTCGAAAAAAGGTATGTGGAGACTTGAACTTATCTGTCACTCAAAAGTATATCTATTTTATCTCCTACTCTTTGAGACAAAAGTCGTATGCTATATATATAGACTAGATCATACATATTTGGTATTTCGAGCCGAGTATACCTCGCCTATCTATATCTCGAAATATGTGTTGGTAAGCTTTTCGCTTCGACCAAGTTTATCTTTACCTAGTGATGAAAGTCATGAATGTTCCAATCACTTTGAAAATTGCTTTGACGAGAAATAGTGTAAAAACTGTATAACGTCCTCTAAGAATGTTTCAATGATTGGAATGAGAGTTTAGATTACATAACCAATGGATTCCTCGAACCGAAGTTTTCGAACTTTGTTGATCAAGAGAAACGGAAGAATGGCAAGTGCCAAGTCCGCGAACTCAGTCTGCGAACTCCCGAAGTACTCAAACCCGAAAATTTCTGCTGGAGTTGAAAAACTACTTGCGTGACCCAAGTTCGCGAACCCAGTCCGCGAACTGGCGTAGTTCTCGAACCCGAGAATTTCTGCTGGAGTTTGTAAACTCTATCCGGTGTCTTAAGTCCGCGAACCTAGTCTGCGAACTTGAGAAGGTTATATATCTAAAGATGATTTTTGAACTTAATCTTAAAAGACTAAGGAATGCATTTGCAAACCTTGGCTATTAAAGTTCATGAACCGATTCGAGTGAATCAAATCATCTTTGCTTCAATTGTGTCTTGTGTAGTTACATAAGATTTCCTTTCAATTGAACAACTCTCTTAAGTAGTTCATTTGAGTCAATTGAACTAGTTATGGTGAAGAAGAACATGGTTGGTATGAAAAGCTCATATGTTTAACCTCTTTGGGTAAACTATTTTTGAACCAACAATGTACACGTTTGGGTGCGGTTAACAAACCTAGAAGCGTACAGTCATTTGTGTATGACAAGCTACGGTTTCGATCTAACGGTTGAGAAATATTAGCTTGAATCTAAATCAGTTTTTCATATAACGGTGAATATTGATTGCTTTGTAACTAAGGCAAAACCCTGATTTGAAAGGCTATATAAAGGAGACATCTAGTATTGTGCAAAATTAATTCCCACACCTTACGTGTGATACTAGTTTGCGTGCTAGAGTCGTTTATCCTTTAACCTTTGGTTTTCTTCTTCTAAAACCAGGTTAACGACTTAAAGACTTTATTGGGATTGTGAAGCCAGACCGATACTACTTTCATCGTAGTTGTGTGATCTGATCTTGCATCTTCTATCGTAACAGTATAATCATATTGATTGGCTTGAGATCGTGAGAGTTCTCCGATAGGCAAGATATAAATAGTAATCACAAACACCTTCGTCTCATTGTTTGTGATTCCACGACATCTTGTTTCGCTACCATACGATTAAGATTGTTGTGAGGTGATTGATTAATCTAGGATGTTCTTCGGGAATATAAGACAGAATTATCAATTGGTTCCTGTTCACCTTGATTATTATCAAAAGACGGAACAAAAACTTTTAGGGTTTTTCTATGGGAGACAGATTGATCCTTTCATAGACTTGTCTGTGTGAGACAGATTTGTTTATTGTTAGAGCCTGCGATTTTGGGTCGTAGAAACTCTTAGTTGTGGGTGAGATCAGCTAAGGGAATCAAGTGCGCAGTATCCTGCTGGGATCAGAGGCGTAGGGAGTACAACTGTACCTTGGATCAGTGAGAGACTGATTGGGGTTCAACTATAGTCCAGTCCGAAGTTAGCTTGGAGTAGGCTAGTGTCTGTGGCGTCTTAATACAATGTGTATTCAATCTGGACTAGGTCCCGGGGGTTTTCTGCATTTGCGGTTTGCTCGTTAACAAAATTCTGATGTCTGTGTTATTTCTAATTCCGTATTATATTTGTTTATATAATTGAAATAATACAGGTTTTGCGTTTGAATCGATCATTTGGAAATCCGACCTTTGGTTGTTGATTGATATTGATTGATCCTTGGACATTGGTCTTTGGTACCGTCCAAGTTATTCCTTGTATTTGATTAGGACTCGCTGATTTCTAATAGCTTGAGTAAATCAAAACAAGTGAGAGATATTAACTCCTTGAAATACTTTTATCTAGATTGAGTCTGAATGTCTAGTTAATTCTCTAGTAAGTGTTTTGAAGTTAGTCCATACAGATTGCTAAGCAAAATATTGGGTGGTGTTGTTAGACCCCCGCTTTTTCAATTGGTATTAGAGCAGGCAAACATGTTCAAGACCTTATAAGTCTGTGTTTGTAGCAATCTGAGTCTGAGGAAAAAATCTCTTACGCATACCAAAATGCCTCCTAAAGCTTTCAACTCTGTCAAGTGTCTCGGAAATACCTCAAAGGATTACTCCTTAGTTGATTCTTCTGAATCCCGAGGTAGGAAGACTGTCCCATCTTGTGTTGACCACTATTCCTCCAATGAGACATTGGACACAATGGAAAAAGCTGAATTCGAACTCACCAGAACTGCAAAAAATTCTACTGAGTTTGTTGATCTTCAGAATCATGAACAGCTCATTGATGAATTTGAAAAGTCTATTGATCGTGAACATGTACTCTATAACATCATAGAGTCATTCTCTAAGGATATTGAGAAACTTCTTTAAGAGAATAATCTACAGCATGAAAAGATGGTGATCTTGAAAAGCTGATCAAAGAAGGCTCAATTAGAGAAAAATGTTTGATCAAGACTCATTCATCTGATCTTGACAGACTTCGTGTTGAGAAAGAGAAACTTGAAGCATCACTTGTTCTAGCCCATGGACAGTGCAAATCCTTGGAAAAGGAAAACTTTGTCTTAAGGAAAAACTCTTCTGCACAAACTAATCCTCATGAGTTACTGTACAGAATGAAATTTTCTCCAGATGAAGATTGTGTCAAGGAAAGTTTCCATAACTTACAATTTTATCCGATGGCTATGAAGTTTAAACAAGTACCAGTTGTTTCTTCTCCTCCACGAACTTGTACCTTATGTGGGAAAAAGAATCACTATGCTATCCATTGTTTTTCCATAAAGAAACAGATTTCTAAACTTCGTAATTTGTTTCTATCCTCTGTCAATGGAACAAACAGTCAGTCGAATACCAGAGTGAATCGAATACCCACAGAAAACCAAGAACCTTATAAACATAATTTTCTTTCTAGAAGCCATCACAGGTCACAGGTACATTCTAATCGAATAAACTCCCATATTCTTGATGAAAGTATTCCCTGTATTTAAAAGAATATTTTTGGTAAATCTAAATCTAGAAAATGGATTCCCATCTATTCCTATCCCCTTGAAACAATTGCAAGAGGTCCTAGATTTAGTCCTCAGAGAAAGCCTTCAGAAGGATATGCTGAACAAGCTATGTCTTATTTTTCTGGACTAAGTGATAATCAAAGAAGGAAGGCTAAACAAAAAAAACGTTCATTTAATGAGCTGAATGCTCATACTTGTGCAAATTAATCACAAGGTTGATATCTCACCCACCAAAAATCCTAGTTGTGTGAGAATTGAATAGGTATACTCCGTGCAAAGTAACTCTGATTATCCAGCTATTTTCTTATCGTTCTTAGATGGATAATCAGTCACATACTTTTACATGAGTATTTTATCATCCTTTTTTTGTAGTGTTTTTGTTATTTTGTCTTGCCTTTCAAAAACTACAAGTTTTGTTATGGGCTCTCATAAGGGTACATGTACAGTCTTGGGCTTTGTCTCATATACCTATATTGTAAAACCTAATTCTCTAAAATCATTTATATACCATTCCTATTGAGTAGAAACATTCCACTCTAGGTTTCTCTTCAATGGCGTCTTCTTCTTCGTGGGATTTGCTTGAAGACTTCGTTGACAACAATATATATTTTGAGTTTGATAAAGAGAAGGGAACTCTTGTTGAAATTGAAAGATCCTTTCCTAAATCTCCTGTTTCCTACTCAGATATTGGGGAGAAGATTCCAACTAAGGTGTTAATTGATGCTCAACAACTTGTTGGAACAATAAAGTGTCTTGATGCAATAAGAACTGAGTTGGAAAAGGTTAACTGTAACCTTGCTCTCATGAAGCACCATGTTAAAGAGCCTCCTAAAAAGGATTGTCCATCAAAGGTTGCAGAGGTTGCCGACGCCCACAAGCTCAATAATCACACATCTCATGAACCTTCAGAATCCGTCTGATGTTGTTTATGTCCAGTTTTGGCATAAGAGTCTCTTTGATTTTGTTTGCCTAGTATGTCTTCTTTTTGGATTAGTTGGAAGAATAACTAGTGCTTTGAATAGCGATGATTGTGATTACACATATTTATTGTTTTTCATCTTCTTATTTTTAGTTTTTTTGGTTTAAATTCTAAAACTATTTGGAGGATGATGTTTTGCAATATTTTTGATTTGTTATATTGCAACCTGTTATGGGATATTGGTGTTTACGTCCGTGAACTATGTTGTCCCATATTTTTTCAAAAGTAAAGTCGTTCATGATCGGTATTTGTTTATTGGTATAAGAATGAATAGACTTTTGACATATACAAAAGTTAAGCCTATATTGTCAATATTTGGCAGAAGATAGGTTAAAATATTTTGTATCCAAGGATTATTGCTATTGTAAATGCTTGTGCAAAAGAATGAATACTTGAGTATTCGAAGGTATTCATCTTCATTGATCCATCTTTTTGTATTACCGTGAAGGCTCCGTGATTTGTCTTATATTGAGCACGATACGACTAAGTTGATTATTTTTTATTAGCTTGGTTGGTTGTTTCGTAAGGTATGTTATGTTGAGCATTTAGAACTAAATTAATCATATCTTGATTATTTAGTTATTACTCCACAAGTTCTCTTGTATTGAGTATATGTACGATTAAGCCAATCACTCTCTTGTATGGTTATCTTCGTCGTTGCTCCGTAAGTTTACTTATGTTGAGCACAATGAATTAAATTGATCACTTTTGTGGTTAATTTGATTATGTATTTCGATTAAATTAATCATGGATTTTCTTGTGATTAATTTGATTGAGTTTTGGATATAAAAATCATTCTCATGGTTTTGGTGTCCAATAAAAATCCTTCATTTCTATTGAAATTAAGGTCGCTCGTTGTTGTTCTTTCGGGAATGACATCAAATGGGGGAGAGTTATTTTGAACTTGTGCTTAATGGTCATATCTTGAGGGGTGTGCGGCTGTGGAATTTTAGAGGGGTTATCTTGTATCTTTAAACTCCTTGATGAATGTTGTTAGCTTCGGCTATATGATTGCATCTAAATAAGATGATGTGTGTTCCTTTCTTTAAGTCATGAAATGTCTCTTACGGAAATTTCATTATGATCCCGTTCTTGTACCTTTGCCAATTTTATTGACAAAAAGGGGGAGAATTAATATGTAGTTCACACTACAAATACATATGGTTTTCGAATCATTGTGTAAGGGGGAGTGGTTTTCATGTGAGATAGAGTATTGACTAAGGGGGAGTGATACATATCACCATAGTATTATTGTTAAAGTTGTGATAAAATTGGACTTTGACACTGTGTAATAATACTATGACATTGTATAACAATGATCGAGACTGATGCTTTCTCATTGTTATAGCTACGGATCTTCAACAACGATGGTGCTAAACTTATAACCTTTGGGATCATTGGAGTACTTGGAAGTGACGAAGATTTCGAGGAATGTTGAAGATTAGACATGTGGAATAGGAGCTACTAAAGTTTCATTATCTTTTTTGTATTTCATATGTATTGATAGTTTTGTCACTAAAATTGACAAAGGGGGAGATTGTTAGAGCACTGCCCGGTCAAAATCGCGTGAGTTGCTATCTCAAGCATGTTTGTCAATGTTAGTGATCAAAACTATAAGTCTTGATTTCTAGTCTCTTATAGCTAAGTCTCGGACTAGGATAGTAAGTGTAGTTCAGCTCAAGGACTTCATGGAGATTCATCATACAAGTAGAAAATCTACTCAAGGAACCGATGGAACTTCTCGACAAAAAGGTATGTGGAGACTTGAACTTATCTGTCACTCAAAAGTCTATCTATTCTATCTCCTAATCTTTGAGACAAAAGTCGTGTGCTATATATATAAACTAGATCATACACATTTGTTATTTCGAGCCGAGTATACCTCGCCTATCTATATCTCGAAATATGTGTTGGTAAGCTTTTCACTTAGACCAAGTTTATCTTTACCTAGTGACGAAAGTCATGAATCATCACTTTGAAAATTGCTTTGACGAGAAATAGTGTAACAATTATATAACATCCTCTAAGAATGTTTCAATGATTGGAATGAGAGTTTAGATTATATAACCAACGGATTCCTTGAACCGAAGTTTTCGAACTTTGTTGATCAAGAGAACCGGAAGAATGGCAGGTGCCAAGTCCGTGAACTGCCGAAGTTCTCAAATTCGAGAATTTCTGCTGGAGTAGACAAACTACTTGCGTGAGCCAAGTCCGCGAACCCAATTTGCGAACCGGTGTAGTTCTCGAACCCAAGAATTTCTGCTGGAGTTTGTAAACTCTATCCGGTGTCTTAAGTCCGCGAACGTAGTCTGCGAACTTGAGAAGGTTATATATCTAAAGATGATTTCTGAACTTAATCTTAAAAGACTAAGGAATGCATTTGCAAACCGTGGCTATTAAATTTCATGAACCGATTCGAGTGAATCAAATCATCTTTGCTTCAATTGTGTCTTGTGTAGTTACATAAGATTTCCTTGCAATTGAACAACTCTCTTAACTAGTTCATTTGAGTCAATTGAACTAGTTATGGTGAAGTAGAACATGTTTGGAATGAAACGCTCATATGGTTAACCTCTTTGGGTAAACTATTGTTGAACCAACAATGTACACGTTTGGGTGCGGTTAACAAACCTAGAAACGTACAGTCATTTGTGTATGACAAGCTAAGTTTTTGATCTAACGGTTGAGAAATATTAGCTTGAATCTAAATCAGGCTTTCATCTAACGGTGAATATTGATTGCTTTGTAACTAAGGCAAAACCCTGATTTGAAAGGCTATATAAAGGAGACATCGAGTATTGTGCAAAACTAATCCCCACACCTTACGTGTGATACTAGTTTGCGTGCTAGAGTCGTTTATCCTTTAACCTTAGGTTTTATTCTTCTAAAACCAGGTTAATGACTTAAAAAATTCATTGGGATTGTGAAGCCAGACCGATACTACTTTTATCGTAGTTGTGTAATATGATCTTGCATCTTCTATCGTAACAGTACAATCACATTGATTGGCTTGAGATCGTGGGAATTCTCCGATAGGCAAGATATAAAAAGTAGTCACAAACACCTTCGTCTCATTGTTTGTGATTCCACGACATCTTGTTTCTCTACCATATGATTAAGATTGTTGTGAGGTGATTGATTAATCTAGACTGTTCTTCGGGAATATAAGACCGAATTATCAATTGGTTCCTGTTCACCTTGATTATTATCAAAAGATAGAACAAAAACTTTTAGGTTTTTTCTGTGGGAGACAGATTGATCCTTTGATAGACTTGTCTGTGTGAGACAGATTTGTTTATTGTTAAAGCATGCGATTTTGGGTCGTAGAAACTCTTAATTGTGGGTAAGATCAGCTAAGGGAATCAAGTGCAGTATCATGCTGGGATCAGAGGCGTAGGGAGTACAACTATACCTTGGATCAGTGGGAGACTGATTGGGGTTCAACTATAGTCCAGTCCGAAGTTAGCTTGGAGTAGGCTAGTGTCTGTAGTGGCTTAATACATTGTTTATTCAATCTGGACTAGCTCCCGGGGGTTTTCTGCATTTTCGGTTTCCTCGTTAACAAAATTCTGGTGTATGTGTTATTTCTATTTCCGCATTATATTTGTTTATATAATTGAAATAATACAGGTTGTGCGTTTGAATCGATCAATTGGAAATCCGACCTTTGGTTGTTGATTGATATTGATTGATAATGCGGAAAAGAAATAACACAGACACCAGAAATTTTGTTAACGAGGAAACCGCAAATGCAGAAAAACCCCGAGACCTAGTCCAGAATGAATACTCAATATATTAAGCCGCTACAGACACTGGCGTACTCCAAGCTAACTTAGGACTGGACTATAGTTGAACCCCAATCAGTCTCCCACTTATCCAAGGTACAGTTGTACTCCTACGCCTCTGGTCCCAGCAGGATACTGCGCACTTGATTCCCTTAGCCGATCTCACCCACAACCAAGAATTGTTGAAACCCAAAATCGCAGACTTGATAATAAACAAATCTGTCTCACACAGAAAAGTCTGTCAAAGGATAAATCTGTCTCCCACAGATAAACCCTAGGTTTTGTTCCGTCTTAAGAAATGAAATCAAGGTGAATAGGAACCAATTGATAATCCTGTCTTATATTCCCGAAGAACAGCCTAGATTAATCAATCACCTCTCTACAATCCTTCCTGACTACATAGGCGGTTTGTCGGGGAATCACAAACAGTGAGACGAAGATGTTTGTGACTTCTTTATCTTGCCTATCGTAGAACTCTTACGATCTCAAGCCAATCAATCAATTGTACTCGTACGATATAAGGTGCAAGATCAGATCACACAACTACGATAAAAGTAGTATCGGTCTGGCTTCACAATCCCAATGATGTCTTTAAGTCGTTAACTTGGTTCTAGAGAAGAAAACCAAAGGTTAAAGGAGAATCGACTCTAGCGAGCGCACTAGTATCACACAGACGTGCGGGGATTAGTTTTTCTCAAAGCTAGATGTCTCCTTTATATAGCCTTCAAATCAGGGTTTTGCCTTAGTTACAAAGCAATCCATATTCACCATTAGATGAAACCTGATTTAGATTCAAGCTAATATTTCTCAATCGTTAGATAAAAAACTTAGCTTGTCACAAAAACTTGGGTATATGTTTACTGGGTTTGCGAAAACCATGCCCAAACGTGTACGTGTATGTTGGTTTAACAAGTAACCCAAAAGGTTAACCATATGAGCATTTCATATTAACCTTGTTCTTATTCACCATAACTAGTTCAAGTGACTCAAATGAACTAGTTAAAGAGTTGTTCAATATCTATGAGATCTTATGTAACTACACAAGACACAATTGAAACAAAGATGATTTGATTCGATTGAATCGGATTATGAACTTTATATCCACGGTTTGCATAAATCATTCCTTAGTAATTTAAGTTTCATGTTCAGAGCACATCTTTAGATCATAACCTCTTAAGTTCACAAACAAGTTCGCGGACTTAAGTAAACCGGTTGAGTTTTCCAAACTCAGCAGAAATTCTCGGAAAGAGAACTTCCGCCAGTTTGCGGACTGGGTTCGTGGACTTAGCACACGAACGAGTTTTGGAAAATCTAGCAGAAATTCTCGGTCGAGAACTTCCGACAGTTCGCGGACTTGGCAATTCTCAAAGTGATTGAAACTTTCATGACTTTCGTCACTAGGTGAAGATAAACTTGATCAAAGAGAAACGCTTTACCAACACACGATTTCGAGAAAAAGATAAGCAATGAATGCTCAGCTCGAAATGTCAAATGTGTATCATCTAGTCTATATAGCATACGACTTTTGTCTCATAAGAAGTAGGAGATAGAAGAGATAGGCTTTTGAGTGATAGATAAGTTCAAGTCTCCACATACCTTTTTGTTGATGAAGTTCCACGATTCCTTGTATAGATCTTCGTCGTTGTATGATGAATCTCCATGAAGTCCTTGAGCTCAACTACACTTTTCTATCCTAGTCTGAGACTTAGCTATGTAGGCTAGAAATCAAGACTCATAGTTTTGATCACTAACATTGACAAACATGCTTGAGATAGCAACACATGCGAGGTTGACCGAGCTATGCTCTAACAATCTCCCCCTTTGTCAATTTTAGTGACAAAACTATTAGTACATATGGAATACAAAAAAGATAAACATTAGTGGCTCCTATTCCATAGTCTAATCTTCAACGTTCCCTGAAATCTTCTTCCATCCAAGTAATCCAATGATCCCAAAGGTTGTAAGTTTAGCATCACCGTTTTAAAGATCCGTAGCTATAACAATGAGAGAAATCGAGATTCTCGATCATCATTATACAGTGTCATAGTATTATTATGTAACATCAAAGTCCAATTGTATCACGACTTTAACAATAATACTACGGTGATATGTCTCACTCCCCCTTAGTCAATACTCCATCTTGATCATGGAAACCACTCCCCCTTACACAATGATCCGAAAACCATATGTATTTGTAGTGTGAACTACATTATTTCTCCCCCTTTTTGTCAATAAAATTGGCAAAGGTATAAGAACGGGATCATAATGAAATTTCCACAAGAGAAGTTTCATAGACTTAAAAGAAAAATACATACCAACTTAATTTAGATGCAATCATAAAGCCGAAGCTAAATGCATTCATCAAGGAGTTTTAAGATACAAGATAACCCCTATAAAATTCCACAGCCGCACACCCCGCAAGATATTACCATTAAGCACAAGTTCAAAAGAACTCTCCCCCATTTGATGTCATTCCCGAAAGAACAACAAGAGCGACCTTAATTTCGAAAGAAAAGAAGGATTTTGAAATTGGACACCAAAAACCATAGAAATGATTTTCTATATCCAAAGATCAACCAAATTAATCACAAGTAAACCCATGATTAACTCATTAGAATACACAACTAAATCAAACCACAAAGGTGATCAATTTATTTGAAGGTGCTCAACATAAGTAAACTTACAGAGCTACAACTAAGGTAATCATACGGAGATGACTAGCTTAATCGTTCACATACTCAACATAAGGAAAACCTTACGGAATATACGACTACATCAACCAATAAAACATGATTAGTATAGTCGTTCATATACTCAACACAAGAATTTGTGGAATATATGAAAACTCAACTAGATTAATTACAAGAGAACTTATAACTAATCTAATTGGAATACAAACAACCAAACTAATCACAAAGTAATCAATTTAATTGTCAAAAGGTTTTGCTCGACAAAAGAAGACTTGCAGAGCAAATAACTAAATAACCAACCAAGATGATTAATTTAGTTCATAATGCTCAACATATAACATCTTATGGAACAACCAACAAATCCAATAAGAAAAATTGACTTAGTTGTATCGTTCTCAACATAAGACACACAATGGAGCCTTCACGGTAATACATAACAAAATGGATCAATGAAGATCAATACCGTGGATAACATACAAGGATCTATTCTATTTTCCATCATAACGATATAATAGACTTTATCCTTGTCAAACAAAAGATTTTATCCTATTTTCCATCAAATACATGACTGCATAGGCATAACTTTTGTAAATATCAGAAGTCCATTCTTCCTTTCATCAATACGAATACTGATTCGTGAACGACTTTACTTTTGACCGCATATGGGACCTTCAAGTTCACGGACGCAAACAATACATATCCCATAAACATATTGCAATATCACAAAATCAAAAGATCAATACTGCAATAACATCATCCTCCAAATATTTTTAGAATTTAATATCAATAAACCTAAAAAATAACATAAGAACATGAAAACAAAAATAGCTATGTGTAGTCACAATCATCGCTATTCAAAGCACTAGTTATTCTTCCAACTAATCAAAAAGAAGACATACTAGGTATATAAAACTTAGTTTTCCTTGACGATTTCATACCTCTGAAGTGGTCCATCAAAGTAGGAGTCACTGATATCCTTGACCATGTTGACCGTAGAGACACCATGTTCAAAAGTTGGAACGTTGACTTTTCGATCAATAGTGTGAGCATAATGACGAGCCTTTGCAAAGTCAAGGATAACTTTCTTCTGATTTCTGATCAAGATATTCTGAATACCAAGGATTTTTGCCTGTCCATAAATAAGATGGTTTATCTGCAGTTGAAGGTTAGCAAGTTCGTTCTTGACTTCATTTTGAACACGAAACAGATCCTTGACAGATTCTCCAATCCAAGAGTTATACTCTTTTCTTTCAACCATCTTCTTTAAAAGACAATCTTGACTAGAATCATATCCTTTGAGATCATCCTCAACTATATGGTTCGCTTCTTCTTTGGGAACATATTCCATAGAGTTCCTTTCTGAAGAATAATGAAACACATATAAGATTTATATATGTTGGTGAATGCCCTGGATAGAAACCCTAGATTTTCTCGAGGAGATACGGACATTCGTGGGCCGACCAAAAATGGCCCTAAAGAGAGATACTGTGAAGCTTCCAAAACGTCCACCATCCCAAAAGATCAAAGTGACAAAAGGAAAAAAAGACTAGAGAAGAGCATTACAACAAGAGATATATAACCTAGAGAAAATATAGCACAATACTTGAGCAGCTCTCAAATCCTCATCCTTGTATCTCTCAAGTTAGACACAAGAATAGAACATTCTGTTGTTAGGTAGCAGAGGGAGACATAGTCTCACCATAGGTTCTGAGAGAGTAACTGTAATTTCCTATAGGATTTCTTATCTCAGCAATTCTTGTCCTTTCACCGCAGCTTCCAGGAAAAAGGGTGTGTCTCGCAGTCCTTATGGGAATCACAGGAGAGAAACCTTTCTGATAACAAAGTCTAGGACCTCTAGAAATAGGTTCTAGGGGATTTTCCGAAATTCGTCTCCATACACTAGACTTAGATTTGTCAGTTTTGTTCTTATAAGCACATGACATACTTTCATTGGTAGCACGAGAAGTTACAAATGTCTTGTAATGGTTTCTAGAAGAGAGATCATTTTTATAAGATGACTGATTTCCTGTGAAAGGGACCTTCACTGTAGTAGTCGTCCGACTATTTACTCCATTGACAGTAGAAAGAAGAAACTTGTGAAGTTCAGAAACACGTTTGTTTCTAGCAAAACAATGGATAGCATAGTGATTTCTTTTTTCACAGAAGGTACATATTCGTGGAGGAGAAGCAATAACTGGTACTTGTTTAAACTTCATAGCCACCGGAGAAGATTGTAACTTATGAAAAAATTTCTTGACACAATCTTCTTCTGGAGAAAATTTCATTCTGTACAGTAACTCATGAGAATTAGTTTATGCAGAAGAGTTTTTCTTTAAAACGGAGTTTTCCTTTTCCAAGGATTTGCACTGTCCATGGGCTATGACAAGCGATGCTTCAAGTTTCTCCTTCTCAACATGAAGTCTGTCTAGATCGGATGAATGCGTCTTGATCAAATAATTTTCTCTAATTGAGCCTTCTTTGACCAGCTTTTCAAGATCACAAATCTTTTCACGCTGTATATTGTTTTCTTGAAGAAGTTTCTCAATTTCCTTAGAGAATGACCCTATAATGTTGTAGAGTACTTGTTCACCATCAATAGACTTTTCGAATTCATCCGTGAGCTGTACATGATCCTTGAGATCAACAAACTCTGTATAATTTTTTGAAATTCTGGTGAGCTCCATTTCAGCTTTTGCCATTATGTCCAAAGTCTCATTGGAGGAAGAATGACCAACATGGGATGGAACAGTCTTCCTACCTCAGGATTCAGAAGAATCATCTAAGGAGTGGCCCTTTAAGGTATTTCCAGACACTTGAAAAGTAGACAACTTTAGGAGGCATTTTGGTATGCGTATGAGATTTTGTCCACAGACTCAGATGCATATTTGACTTGTGAAATGAAATACCCATTATAAAATTTGGCAACTTCTACTCCAAGAAAGTATCTCAAGAAACCAAGATCATTCATTTCAAACCAAGAGTGAAGACGAGATTTAAGAGCTTGAATACCTTCTAAATCACTGCCTGTGGTGACCATATCATCAACATAGAGAAGAACCATTCTTTTACCGGTTATTCGAAAAAACATAACAGAGTCATAAGGACTTTGAGTGAATCCATACTTGAGAATTGCAGTTGAAAATTTTTCAAACCAAGCACGAGGTACTTGTTTGAGCCCATATAAAGCCTTGCGCAACTTACAGACTTGATTTGGAGCATGATCCAAACCAGGAGGCGGCCGCATATAAACTTCTTCTTGAAGTTCTCCATGAAGAAACACATTCTTAACATCCATTTGGTGGAGATCCCATTTGCGAGCAGCAACAACAACAAGTAATGTGCGGACTGTAGTCATTCTGGCGACCGGAGCAGAAGTTTCTTCATAATCAATACCGTATTCCTGTGTATATCCTTGTGTCACTATACGTGATTTATGACGATCCAACGTACCATTTGATTTAGTCTTGACCTTGTAAACCCATTTACTTCCTACAACATGTTTTCCAGGAGGCAAATCAACCATATCCCATGTACCAGCTTGTCTATGAGCAGTTAGTTCTTCTCCCATCGAGTCTTGCCAATTTGGTATTGCTACAGCTCCCCTGTAGTTTTTAGGTTCATGTTCTGCTAAAATAGTAGTCAATGAGCAGTGATAGTCAGATAACTTAGTTAGTAGTCGTCTTGTGCGAGGAGGCAATGGAGAAGGATCCCCATGTTGAGTTGCTGTATTGAGATTGTCCATAGAGTGGTCAACAACTGCTTCTGTGAATTATGTGGGTTCAACAGGAGGAGGAAGAGATACATTGCTGACAAGAGTGCTAGGAGATGTCGAAGTCGATGGAGATTCATCACAAAATGGGTCTAAATAAGAGGAGTTTTCTAGAGTTGATGCTTTAATACTAGGAAGAGACCAGAATGGTATCTTCTCCCAGAAGGTGACATGACGAGAGATATGTAATCTCCTACTCTACGGATCATAACATCTATACCCTTTCTGCTCTATGCCATAACCAAGAAATACACAAATAGTGTTCTTTTTGCCAAGTTTATTGCGTTCTCTTTCAGACAAAAGAACAAAGCAAGTGTAACCAAAAACATGCAATTCAGAATAGTTTGGTTTCTTATTATATAATCGTTCATAAGGAGATACTCCACCTATAACAGCAGTAGGAACTCGATTGATAGTGTAAACTGCAGTGAAAACAGACTCACCCCAAAAGTTAGAGGGAAAAGAAGAGGATAGAAGTTGGGTTCTAGCTGTCTCTATGATATGATGATGTTTACGTTCTGCAACACCATTTTGTTCTGGTGTTTTAGTACAAGATAACAGAAAAAGTGTACCTTCAGATTTCAAAAAATCTTTGAAAGGATTTGATATGTATTCACCTCCCCGATCTGCACGAAAGATTTTGATATATTTTTCGAATTGAGTTTTGATCATATTGGAGAATTCAGTGTAGATTTTTAGGAATTCTGATATAGAACTAAAAATGTACACCCATGTATAACGAGTGTAATCGTCAATGAAAATGACATAATACAGAGCTCCTCCCTTTGAGGCAATGGGAGACTTTCTCCAGACATCTGAATGAATAAGATCAAAAGGTGCAGAAGAAAAAGTAGTTTTGTTATTAAATGGAAGAGCTGGTTATTTACCCATCTTACAAGAAATACAGTAAGGTTCTTTGTTCGAGGGAACATTACCTAGCAACCCTTTATTAATCATATAGGAAAGACGAGAAAAAGAGACATGACCTAGCTTTCAATGACAAGAAATAAAGGAGATACTGTGGAAGGTAGAGTAGAAGCAACGACAGCAAAAAGTTTGTTCTTGGATTGAGGAATGGCTAGAGACTCCAGGAGATAAAGAAGACCAACTCTACGGCATATCCCAACAAGCTTCTCTGTTTTGAGATCCTGTATAACACAGGCATTAGAAGAAAAGAAGATGTTAAAACCCTGGTTACATAATTGTCCAATGGAAATAAGGTTCATCTTAATCTTGGGAACAAGAAGAACATCTGTTATGTGTATCTTGTTCGACACTTTAACCTGACCAATATGAGTAGTAATAATCCCTGACCCATTTGTTGTATGAATCTTAGGAGTAATAATAGGTTTCATATTCTCAAACATGTTTGAGTTATAGGTCATATGATTTGATGCTCCTGAATCAACAAACCATTCAGTTGAAAAGGTACCTGAGGGAACTGAAAAAGCAGATGCTACTGTAGGGTTGTTACCGATTGCAAGGGCCTGTTTTAGCATCTCTTGAACGTCTGCAAAATTTTTTGTAGCTGCAAGATTGTTTGGTGCAGAGTTTTATGACTCATTTGCTTGCTCTAGAGCTGGTGCAGCAGTAATTGGAGAAGATGACTAATAAGATGGAGCAGCAGTGCCGAATATTCTCTTGTTTCTCATGTTTCTTGAGGATGGAGAAGTGCAGTTTCCTACAATATGTCCAACTTCCTTGCAATAGTTACACTGTGGTGTGCCTGGTGGTGGTGTTGAACCTTGCACTGTTAATCTTTGAGAGTTACTTGTATTTGCAGGTGAAGAGAAGTTCTTTGCTAGATGTCCAAAAGCCTTACAATTGTGGCATTGTACTTGAGATAGATCACGATTTGTTGGAACTGAGAAGTTTCTCTGCAAACTAAAACTTGGATTAGTGCTTGAACGAGAAGGTACCGCAAGGACTGCTGGAATGTCTGGCTTGATTCTTTTACGTGTCTCCTCAATGATGAGTTCAGACAATGCACTTTATACAGTCGGCAATGGATTTCTATGGAGAATTGATACCCTTACAGATTCAAACTCATCTCTTAGAGCCATTAAAAGTTGAACAAGATGAGATTCTTCCCTATACTTTTGCCACAGTTCAGCATCAGTTGTCCATTTAGGTTCCATAAGCGCTAGTTGATTCCACACGATTGATATTTCAGAGCGAAAGTTAGAGATTGACTGCTCCTGTTGTTTTTTCAAAGATCGAATGTCTTGTTCAAGCTTGTATCTTTTAGAAAAATTAACTTGTATGTATCTCTTTGCAAGAAAATCCCATGCTTCTTTGGCTTCTTCAAAACCAGTTAGTTGCATACTTATAGAAGCAATGACGGTGTTGCTTATCCAAGTGAGTATTTTATGATTATTGACTTCCCAAGTTTCAGAGGGATAGATATCTGCAACGTCTTTATCTTTACCACTAGTGCTAGTCACTGGCTTTTTTTTCTTTACCATCAACATATTTCCACATAATTTTTCCCTTGAGAAAGCTTCTCATGAGAAAAGACCAATGGTTATAATTGGTTCCATCAAACTTGACAGTAATGGGTTGAGAGTCT
This sequence comes from Papaver somniferum, assembly GCF_003573695.1. Taxonomy (NCBI): domain Eukaryota; kingdom Viridiplantae; phylum Streptophyta; class Magnoliopsida; order Ranunculales; family Papaveraceae; genus Papaver; species Papaver somniferum. Next base: position 61,394,831 of record NC_039360.1, on the reverse strand, counting down.
TCACGAGACATGATGATAACTTGTGGAATAATGAGAAAACACAGTAAGGGTTCTTGACAGATAGGGTTTACGATAATGGTAGAAAACAAAAGACAAGGATATGGTTGGATTTATAAAAAACCTTGATCGCAGTACAAAGTGTTTGATTTTCTAGGTTGGCAACGGAGGCGGATTATTGAATCTTGGCTGGCTCTGACACCATGACAAAGATTGTCATGGCATAGAGATCTGATGAAAGGGTTTCAATCAATTGTATTCATCACGAAAGGATTACAAGAGATACTTATACCATATACAGAAGATAATAAAGGAAACAGAATACAACAGAATAACAAAACAATAACTACAAGATAACAACAATATAATCAAGATACGAGATATTTTAACATCTAGCACTTATTTTGCACTTGCTTTCGGACTGTGAGACTTCGTGTCTGGGACACCAAAACTGACCATCACCAACTTCACGAAGAACCCTTGTCTTGGTTGGTGTCTATACAAGTCTTCCATCCATCGACCCCCAAATAATGGTAAAGTAATCTCTTTGTTTTTTCTCGAACTTGCTACCCATCTACCGGTTTTTTACACCATCATTATACACCCCTATGTGTCATGTGAGCCATAGATGGGAAATGATGGGTCTGGGGGCGCTTTCCAGGGACCAATAGGGGTGCCACATAGGCGGGGTATTTTTTTGGTGTATGGATCCGGTAGATAGAAAGTATTTTCCGTTTTTTCTACTGATTTTCGTTAATAAGTGTTGCTTTTTGTCAGGTTACGAAGACACGTAACCTCAGCATCAGCCAAACAACACAGTTGATCTCAACATTGCCATGATCATTGCCCGGACCATCTGGAATGAGAGATGCGATGTCCATTTTCAGAAAAAGACGGCAGATCCTATTGTGACTGCTAATAAGGCCCTTTCTTTTGCTACTTATATAGGAAAATTTCATGCTAGTATCCCAGTACCTATTAGAACAGACATGCCACTTAGGGGAATAACACCAAAGTGGAAACCACCAGCTTATCCATTATATGTTATAAATTGTGATGCTTCATACGATGCAAAAATTGGGCTAACTGGCATTTCTATTATTTTGCGTGATTTTACAGGTAGATGGCGCGGCTCCAAATGCAAATGTTATGCAGGAGTAAGGGGATCGGAACAAGCAGAATGCCTGGATTTTCTTGATGCGACAAGATGGAGAGTTGAGTTATGGTATACACACATCGAATTCCAAACAGATCTGCAAGGAACATCAACTGCTCCACACCAGTTATCTCATGGGAAGACGAAGACATCCTGCTAGATGCCATTGCTACATTAAGAAACATCCCACAATGGGTATGTAAGTTTGTGTCCAGAGTCTGTAATAAACCAGCTGACAAACTAGCTAAGTTCAGCAGAAAGAATAGTATTACTAAAGAGTGGCATTCTGAGCCACCTAGAGTCATAGAGAGTTATCTGTTATCTGACATTGAATTGCTTTCTTAGTTCAATAAAATTTCTTTGGCATCAAAAAAAAAAAGTTTACGAAGACACGTGGCGGACTACATGGCATATTATTTCAACTAGAGCTCTTAATGATTTGATACTTCCTTCTTCGTTTATTCCCCCGAAAAAGTCTTGATCATTCTGACTAGTGTCATTGCAAATTATAATATGCAACTTACAGCTTCAAACTGTTTATCTGTTTACTATGCTTCAATTTGCTTTTTTTACGTGAAACTCGTGATGTGATGTCCTGGTTAACACACATCGTTGACAGAAAATTTGACTCAACCTGTGGGAGATAGTTAATTATCACCACCTCGAAAGTCTAGCGTAATTGTGTAATTCACGTTTCTTTTATCCTCTCTCGCCGGTGCCAACATCATAAGATTTACATTAGGGCAGTGTTGATATTCTAAAGAAAACTTCCATAGAGTTGCATTTTTTTTATAGAAAATGCGGGTCCTATGCTGCATTCCCATTCTTTAGGGCTCACATGGTGGAGGGATGGTTTTTCGGGGAGGTTGTAGTGGTATACTCCTGACCCTAGTCAGTGAACAACGACTCATATGAATACAAACAATATATGTTACTTGTTGTTTTCGAAAATATCCACAAGTTTTGCAATGATGCTTGGGCAAAGAGGCAAGATAGCCCAAAATCGGGTACCACCTTGTGAAAATGCCCCGGACGTTAAAAACTAAGTGAAAATGTCCAAATTCATTACTTTTCCTGTTAGATAAAGTTAAGTAGTCAAATTCCCACACATGTGAAGAAAAGTCAGTTTTAACCCTCTTTTTTATTTTAATTGATATTTTCTTCTTATAAAATAACAAACACTTAATACCACCATCGCCACCTCCACCTCCACCAACAACACCGTCATCGCCACCTCCACCACCGCCGCCGCCACAACCGCCACCTCCACCACCACCGCCAACTCCACCATATCGCCGCCGCCGCCACCACCACCACCTGTCCCACCACCTCCGTCACCTCGACCACCACCACCACCGCCACCTCCATCGCCCCCACCACCTCCACCGTCGCCACCACCACCTGTCCACCACCATCGTTGCCACCATTAGCGTCACCATCGAAACCACCACCGCCGCAGTCACCACCACCTCTGAACCCTGAACCCTAAAACCCTGAACCCTGAAACCCTAAAACCTTAAACCCTAGAACCCTTAACCCTAACCTTGAACCCTAAAACCCTTAACCCATCGAAGGGCGAAACTGATAATTTATAATACAGTTGACTAGTCAAAATGCCCCATTTTGACTATATAAGTGAAAAGTAACGGATTGGGCCATTTTGACTTATTTTTTAACGTCGGGGACATTTTCACAAGGTGGTACCCGATTTTGGGGCATTTTGCCTCTTTACCCATGATGCTTTTGTTGTCTTCTCCACTATTTTAAGTTACAAATGGTCGATGCAATACTCTAGTAACTAACTTTCCATTTTCCCCGTTTTCTTGTAGGAACTTACCGGTAAGCTGAGTCAAAATGAGAATGATTTAGCAGATAATGCTCTAAGTGTGCAAAAAAATTGGAGAAACATGCTGAAACTCTGAACAGATACTATGAAACGAAAACTTAGAAATGCTTCTTAGGGGTGAGATGTAGGAAACAAAAGTCTGTTTTTTCAGATGCTTATAGTTTTTGGGAGTATGAATTACTGTGTAAAAAAACTCGTGTTGCTTTCTACTTGACAATGCCTAGTGTTTTTGTATGTGCACCTAAATGTATGTCGAAATGAATGTTGTCCGTGATCCGTTGTTAATGGGGAAAAGCAAGAAAATAGTAGACTTGACCGTGTTACAACTTACAACAATAATAGATAATTTTCAGATGTAGTTCTATGACTGCTTTGGCATGAATCAGTCACTACACGGCATAGTGTGTCCCCAGATTGTCACTGGTATAAACTGTAAACTATAATCCCTCCTAACTCAAATTTTGGTTGTGCTTTTGGTTTTGGATACCCCTTGCAAAAATAGACATATCGAAACGTGAAATTTCATTAGTAATTCGCTAATCTATGACACCATTTTCTCTCGAGGGTGGGAGGACCCGATAGTCCTTTTGTAACCCCTCCTCTGTCATTCAGTAAGGTCTGAAAGTTTTGTCCCAGCCTTTAAAGCTGCCCCAAAACCAAACTGGGCTCCCTTTACAAGTTGCATTTCATTTTAGTTTTTGTTTCCCTCTGATTCCTCATTTCACTCTCTCACTAGGTTTTCTCACTGTCTCCCACTTTTCCCCCATTTTTTTTTCTGGCAACAAATTGCAGCTCAGCTCAGGTCAACTCGATCGTTTGGTAGCAGCACTATTAACAGAGCAGGTGAACACTAATTTACATCTTTCTTCCTCAAATTTATGGTTTTAATTTTCTCCAGGTCTCTCTTCTTAAAAGTGTGTTTCTCAGTTGCATTTTACCGGGGTTAGTCCACAGGTGAGTTGGGGGAGGGGTTTAACGTATTTTGAATTTTTGATTTTGAGGGAGTGTAAGAGAGTATAGGGAGTTTGAGAGAGTTTGGTGTGAGAAATTTGTAGTGAGACAACAATATACTATAAACTCTCTAAAACTCCCCAAAACAAACCGACTCCCTAACATTCTAGTTTTTACCACTAGCGGGGAGTTCAAGAGTCTCTTTCAAGCTCCCCAACGACTAACGATTTTTTTAGGGAGTTTGGAAGACTCTTCTAAACTCTCTCACGACTAACTGGGATTTTGAGAGACTTTTTCGAACTCCCCCACAACTAACGGGTAAAAACTGAACTATACCCAACTCCCCCGAGAACTAACTCCCTGTTAGCCTTTTATGGGTATCAAACAAACTATTGCTTAAATTGGTTTAGGGGGTATGAGGAATGGATTCGTTGTTGATGTTGTGATTTAACTTTGGATCATTTGCAGGTTAGATTGATTTGTCTTTTGAGTATGATTAGGTGTGCAAATTTTGTTATGGGGGTATCGAGAGATGCTGGTTACAATAATGCGGCTGAGGTTATTGGATTTGCGGCTTCTGGTGTCGCCGTATACTATCTCGTTGGTGCTCAAAACATTCTGGTATATCTCTCTCTGGCTAAACTACAGATTATATGTATTACATTTCAGTGTCTGTTAGGTGTTTCACAGTAAATATAACATTAACTGTCTTTCTATATCTGTCTGTTTATTACAGCTCCTGTCAGATGTCTTCTATCTGTGTCCCTACACGTGTAGGATCAACATTCCTTTCTAGTTTCTCTTAATCATGTATTTAATACTCTGTACGAACAGCTCTTTCTGTTAATGAAGATTACAGTTTTCTTTTCTCATTCTGCTCTACTATGTGTTGATGGTGGTTTTCGATTTAGGGATAAAATTGTAAAACCCTATACTTAGCGCCGTGATCCTGCAAAGGAATGATGGTCACTTGAAAAATAACGAATGCTCAAGCCTCTTTCTTTACACATGTATTGAACAACTCAGTATATATGTATGAAATTCATTCAGAATGGTCCGCACAGTGGCAATCCCAAATGTTCTGTGAATTCTGTTTTATGCCAGCATTATTAACTAATGCATGATTTTCCTTGTATTTTCTCATGCTATGTTCCCAGCCGAACTCGTTATTGACATGACATGACGATGAAGTGTTCACTCTCAGCAGAGTAGCATGAATCTCCTGAAGTGCCATTATTGAGATTTGCATGAAAACACCCACACGGGCTACATCACTCTCTGACAAGGAGATCAATGTGTTCTCACACTTTTAATTAAAGTTAGTCGAACGCACGTTTATCCCTTAAAGAAAATCTTGACTGTTAAAGTCGGTCTCAGAAAATGATCACGGTCACGCAATTTGGTCACCCGGTGGACCTGCACCAGCACCAACCTCGATATCCTCCTGATGTGCAGAGGATTCCTCTACCGAGAGGATATTCTTCTCCTCAGTTTCCCCTTTATGATGGTACTGGTAATCCTCGTGAACACATCTCTCGTTTTCTGGAATCTTTAGGAGAATATGAATACAATCACGTCCTCCGTATGAAAGAGTTCTCAAAGTCACTTACCGGAAGAGCATACACCTGGTACAACAACATCGCGCCAAACAACATATCAAACTGGTGTGAGATTGTCACCGCTTTTTACAAAAAGTATTTCTTCGTATCCGAGCAAAACTCTTTCTTGGACTTGGGAAGAATGTTTCAGCGAAACAACGAGCATCCGAACGACTATGTCAAGAGATTCAGAATTCAAACTTTGAATTGTCATGATCCAAACATGACCGAACAACAATTGGTAGAGTCGTGCATCAACGGTATGGTTCCCATATATCGTGCTCTACTGGAAAACTTGCGCTTCCATACATTCTCTGAACTCCATGAAGCTGTTAAGCGATCGGCTACGACCGCACCAGCACTTTAGAAAGAACCAGAACGTCTAAAGGTGAGGATGCACGCGAAACTCGAGGGAATAGGCGTCTTATCAACAAGAAATACAACATTGGTCCTTCGCTAAGAGTGGTAGGCGAAGGAAGGAAAAGGAAAGCTTCAGCAACAGAGCAACAACCTAAACGCGCAGCACCAGCGCAGACAACACCATCCCGGAAAGCCACGGCTAAAGCTCCTGAAGCTGGAGATGCCCCAGACTTCCCATTTATGATGGATGAAGTCATTGAAATCCTTGAAGCATGGATTCAAGATGATGCAATCAATCTACCTCCTCTTAGACGTCCGCCAACTGAAGAAGAGATGCCGAATCCCAAATACTGTCGTTATCACAGGTTCGTCAATCACCCAACCAGTGACTGCAACAATTTGAAGCGTATTTTCAAAGATAAGGTAGATGGGGGAGAACTTCAACTAGGAAACGAATGAGTCAACAGAGACCCCCTTCTTGTCAGGAGTTGCATGATATCTGGGGACTCTGTTCACAAGACTGTGCAGTCTATGATGGAACGGTTGTGTGAAGTTATGTATTTCTCTAAGGCACAACGTCAAGACATGTTTGGGTCTCTTAACCGTGTTGTATCGGGCATACGTCTGTTTCCAGTCAAGGAAATTGATCCTGAGCCTCAATCCTTCCTAGGAAACGCGAGATATAACTGGGGACTCCTAACCGTCGCTCTCTTGAAGGATGTTGAGTTCGACATCATGCTGATTGATGTAGTATCTGATTTCAACATCGTCACCGTCAAGGCCCTGAAAGTTGCAAAGATCTCAAAGCAAGACGTTGTCCATTTCCCAATCATAATTAAAAATTCTGAAGGAGAATCCAGAGACACTTATGGGTACACCGACTTCGAGATCAAGATAGTAGATGCTCTAACATGCGGTAAGTTTCATATCGTGAAAGATTACCCGAACTATGATATGATTCTGGGGCGCTCATGGGTACACAACAACAAAGCGAAGTTATGGGTATGTCCTTTTCCAGTGTCTATACCTGAAAGGATCTCCAACAAGCCATCCAATCCCGAAGACTATTTTTTGCCGTATCAATCACTCACAAATGTGATGCAATTACCTGGAGAAAGCCCATCAGCATACGTTAGAAGATTCCGAACCCAAGTAAGTCTCATCAAACAACCCTTTTTGCAACCAGACACTTCTCCTTCTGATAAGTCTCGGGGACTCACTCCAATCAACAACCCAGCCGCCACTAGGAGATGTGAATGGGATGTTGGTCCGTTCAAACGCTTTATCAATAGTTTAGAAGATTTCTCGATTAAAGATGACAAGCCCAAGGACCAAGTAGTTGTGCAACCCCCAAACCCATTCCAAATTGGAGATCTGGTAACAAAGGCGGCCACGTTTCAAGTTGGGGATGTGACAAAATGACCGCTCAGTCTGATTCACCCACGAAAAAGGAAGATAAGCCATACCTGGTGGCAGATGTTATCTTAGGCGGTTACTGCAAGCTCATCAATGCTGGCAAACTGGAAGGCGTGACAATTCACTCACGATGGCTCAAACCCCACAATACCTAAAAACGTTGTGCTACCATCTCCTCCAGCTTTCTCCATACATAAAACGTTGTGCCACCTTTTCCTACAGCGTTCACTTTAGTATTTCTTCCAGCAATTTCCCATTTCATGAAATATTTGTAATTTCTCCAAAATGATTGCACTGCTTGCATTCATAATTAGGGTTTCAATTTATCAGTCAATCAAAGTATTATTTCCTTTTAGAAACCTCTTTACTCTCGAACCATGGCACAAAGCCGTGAGAAAACCTAAAACCCTTAGTACCCATCTGTTCAAACCATAAAGACAAAACCCTAAAAGAAACATCTTATATCTTTCGAGGAACATCGAAGGAATACATACAAGAAGAAAGAGCAAAGGGGATTCGTGTGGGTAATCAGAGGGAACGACTTACTCCAACAATAAAACAACATCACTACAATAAGATTTGCGAAACTCCGCTTACTAGAAAACAGGTTCATGGTTAATCTCTGGTATCCATTATCGTATTTTCCTTCATTATTTGAGATCTAAGCAATCATCACGAAGACAGTACGCATAAAACGCATCACGGGTTATATGCGCGAATTGATGGAGAAATTCTATTATGACCCTACTACAATTGAGTCCCAAGATAATGTGAATAGAAGAACCATTTTTTAATTGAATCTAAGCTCAGTCACCACTGAGTATAAAAAAGACGTCTACAAACTTTGGAGAACGCTAACAATGAATAAAAGCGAACAAAGGGAAGTCTAGTCATTGGAGGGATCAACAATATCTTCACCGGAGCTGTTACTGGAAAATACTTCAACGTCTTCATCACAAGACACTACTGCATCTCTCTGGAAGCCACATCGATTTCCCCTTTTGATGCCGCTTTAACGCCTTCCTCAACAGCCGCTTCAATATTTCCTCCGAGAGACGCGCCGATATTGTCCTCGAAGGCCGCTTCAACATCTTCATCCTTGGAAGCTGCTTCAATATCCTCTCCAGATGGCACTACCATGATCTCCTCAGCATCCACTTCATTGTTCCCTCCGGCGGTTGCTTCAATATCCTCCACGGAATTTGCTTTAACCTCTCCCTCAAGAACTGCCCCAACAATCTCCTGAGGATATTTTGGTTTGTCCATGTCATAATCGAGGATGATAACTCCGTTACAGACAGGGTAATCATACTTGTTTTCACTGGAAGGCCGCTGATGCTCGATCCTTCGCCGCTTTAGACGAGTTGCAAACCTTTTAGCTCTCGCGCTCGGCAGCTGAGATGCTTCACCTCGCCCCAATTCTTTCTCCATGCCGATTGAAGCCAAGAAAGATTGAACGCACTCCCGAACGAAACGTAGATGCAAAAGAGACATACCCTGTATGGCACGATCAGCTTCACGAAACGGAGGATTTATCTTGGCCATCATCTCCTTGAACGCACTAGCCTCGGGTTTGTCAACTTCAAAGCTCTTCTCTGGAGAAGTAAAAGAGCAATCATCACCAGCAGTTCCCATCATACACTGCAAAAACGGACGTTATGATCAATACCGACATCTGGTAAATAAAACTTTTATTATCAATCAAAATCAAACTGCGTAATGAACCTGGAGCAATACCTGAAACAAAGAAGAAAAACAATTCTGCGATGGGGAGAAAGGCTCAGTGTCTTCATTATATCTCGTAAATCAACTAGATCCCGGGAAGAAAAGGAGTCTTTACTTGCCGTGAATAAAGGCTCCGGATACGGGATAACAATCAACTTGATACTTATCTAAATGATGATAACCGACGTACAAAGAGAACGTGCCCTACCCAAGAACCAAGACAGCCTCTATCCTGGTAATGTGCATCGAACTCCTCTTGTGAATTTCTTTGTTCGTCACAATCTAATGTTCACTCCGCAATGGCACTATCATTACGTGCTAAGCAGGGGACTTAATGTTGATGGTGGTTTTCGATTTAGGGCTAAAATTGTAAAACCTTATACTTAGCGTCGTGATCCTGCAAAGGCATGATGGCCACTTAAAAAATAACGAGTGCTCAAGCCTCTTTCTTTACACATGTATTGAACAACTCAGTATATATGTATGAAATTCATTCAGAATGGTGCGCACAGTGGCAATCCCAAATGTTCAGTGAATTCTGTTTTATGCCAACATTATTAACTAATGCATGATTTTTCTTTTATTTTCTCATGATATGTTCCCAGAATAACTCTCATTATTGACATGACATGACATGACGATGAAGTGTTCACTCTCAGCAGAGCAGCATGAATCTCCTGAAGTGCCAGTATTGAGATTTGCATGAAAATACCCGCATGGGCTACATCACTCTCTGACAAGGAGATCAATGCGTTCTCACACTTTTAATTAAAGTTAGTCGAACGCACGTTTATCCGTTAAAGAAAATCTTGACTGTTAATGTCGGTCTCAGAAAATGATCACGGTCACACAATTTGGTCGCGCGATTTAACGAACTTAGACTACTCCTAGTAGAACTAGGAAATCACCGTAGCAATCACTGGTGGGCCTACTAGTCCTCTAATTGATCGAACTCCATGCTTCCCATGCACGAGCACCTCAAACGCTGACCCAAACATGGGCGTTTGTGCTGCATAAAAGAAGCTCGAACGAGCTAAAACCGTGAAAAACGGTCTCAAAAGCCATCTCGACCGTCTAACTTTGCCGGCATAATTGGATGGCATAGATCGCATTCCAAATGATCAGAGAAATGCTAGCACGTTCACCACCGGCCCAATACTATCCCTTACCAATCGACCTGCTCATGGGAAGTTAATACCACGCCAAGTCGTTCGAGTGAACTAAGGTGGACGCGGCTGTTTTGAAACCCTAATTGGTGTTTGCGCCAACGCAATACTGCCACAAATCGATCACAACTGTCCAACTTTGTCAGCCTTGTTGGACGATCGAGATCTTCCTTGGAATGATCAAAGAAGTACCAGCATGATCATTGTCGGGCCCACTAGTGCCCTAGTCGATCGACTTGCCCAAGGCAAGCCTTTAGAGTACTCAATCGCTCACTCAAACACGTTGGAAACAAAACCCTAATTTGGGTTGCGGCAATGCATGGCTGTCGCAGATCGATCTCGACCGCCGATCTTCGCCAGTTGATTTCAAGGGCTCAGATTTGACCTTAAGCATCCCCGAAGATGTCAACATGATCACTGCGGACCCACCTTTGTACGTGATTCACCGACCTATGTAAACTAGGGCTCAACGCCTCAAAATATTCGCTCGAAAGGGAGATAGCCGATCGACCTCTAAACCCTAAAAAGGCGTCAACGGCATTACACAACTGCCACAAATGATCATGACCATTCAACTTCACCAGCATAGTTGGATGGTGTAGATTTATTTTTAGAAAACAAACAGAGTAACATTGTGAAGACCGGCCATCCCTCTTCCACATGAGGCGATCGTCCATGTAATGGCGGTCCCCTAGGGCCACCAAATGATCACCCAAAGGTGGTCGATCACGCTTCCACTTTTTAAGACGCTTATTCGCGACATATTCAATCAAGCTCAAAAACAATGATGCTTCATACACATCGATTAATTTTAGTTGCTTTACATGCGTCGAATATATACATATTTTATTTTGTCCTCATGAACAACTTAGTCGTTTCACCTAATAACACCATGATATTCTCTGTGGCGGGTCCCACAACTCAACCCACTCGTTCGAGACATCAAAAATGTCACAAACCGGGGGATGCTTACTGGGGTATTGGTCTGGAGGTTTACATCATGCGGCGTGCAATGCACCCATTACGAGAACCTGTTAGGAGGCGTGGACGGTTAACGAGGGTGAGAGAAGTGGGCAAAGGCGTGATCGTGTGGCAATCACCTACACGAACCCACTACTCCATCACTCAACTTCCTCCACTTCCTACGAGATGAGGGTTGTGCTCAAATGACTTGTATAAATAGGTTCTTCAACCTATCTTCAAACGACACAAAAAAACCAAGTGTTATCAACACAAGTAGCCATAAACCATTTTCTGATACGCAAGTCATAGACATCCAACACCTTCACAATCTCAAACACCTTCTCCGCTTCCCTCCCTACGATCAACCCTTCTCCTTCACCTTGTGACCGAATTGAATCTGGAACGTCCATTTCTTGGTTTAGGCCTTACATATTGATTTCTCGAACCTAAAAGCACTCCCGTGCAGTGCATTTGTTTAGGGTTTGAATTCGTTTCTCATCAACACACCCCAAATTACCAAAAATAGCAGACTCAATTTTTACCCATAAACACTATGGTATCAGATAATCTTCGATCCGATCTCGCTTTCTGCTAAATAAAGTTCATCTCTGATCTTGACATCTTCATCTTCACCTTCTTAATAACCTCAACTTCAATTCATCATCTTCTTCTTAATACAACAATTTTCAGATATACTTTTTTCACAATTCTTTGATCTCTTGATTTTCTTGTTTTTCTTCGATCAATTTCAAACCTATTCTAATGAAAAATCCAACTCTTACTCAATCTCTAGAGTTCCAATCAATCAATTGACAAGAATAGTTCAACTGAAACTGAAAGATGATAATTTTTCATTTGTGAATCCTTGATGCTTCACGTTATTCGTAAATTCAAGATAATGAGGTTTCCTGATGGTTCTCATGAGTGTCCTGTTCAATTTACTACTCGTACAAATGCTAATAATGGAGTAGAAAATCCATTATACACAGACTGGATGGATGAAGATGCAACAATAATGATGTGGATAAACTCAGCAATTTCTGACAGTGTAATTTCATATTTTGCTTCTGCTACATCATCTTATGAACTATGGTTAGGCATTTATGATCGCTTTGCTCGTATTTCTTCTACTCATGCCATTCAATTACGCACAAAGTTAATGACCATCTAGAAAGGAAATTATTCTATTGCTGCATATACAGTAAAATTAAAACTATTATTGACCAGTTAGCTGTTACTGGATCTATTGTTTCTAATGCTGAGATTGTTGTTGTTACTTTGGGTGGTTTGAGTTCTGATTTCAGTTCTTTTGATAATTCTGTGAGGATTCGTAATCTACCAGTTACAAGTTTGGAATTACATAACTTGCTTCTCAGTGAAGAATTAGTCATCAATAACAAAATTACTAGTTCTTCAATTGAATCTATTAATAGAGCTTTTTATGCTTCTGGTAATAATAATAATGGTTGTGGTTACTCAAGAGGCTATCATAGAGGAGGTCGTAGTTCTAAATCTGGTAGAGGTTTTGGTAGAGGCAATGGTATTTTACCTTCTCCATCACCTAATATTGCATATCCTACATCTATTCCTAGACCTGTTTTTTTTGCTTTTGGTGATAAATCATACTCTGGTATATCCTCTGTGATAGACCAACATGTAAAATTTGTCATAAATATGGACGTGTTGCAGATGAGTGTTGGAACTTGGAACATGATTAATTTTTGTTATCAAGGCAGAAATCCACCTAGAAACTTACAGGCTATGCTACCTTCTGCAAGTGTTATGGGCCAGAATCCTTGGTATGTTGATTCAGGGGCTACATATCACTTAACTGTAGATCTTTCCAATATTGCTTCTACTTCTTCTTATGGAAGTAATGAGACTATCACAACAGCCAATGGTGAAGGTATGGGAATTCATAAAACTGGTTCTTCTCTTGTTTCAGTACAAAATCAAAACTTTACTCTCAATAATATTTTACATGTTCCTGTAGCATCTCAGAACTTAATTTTTGTCCATAAATTTGCTAGAGACAATCATTGTTCTCTAACTTTTACTTCCAATGATTTTACTGTTAAGGATGTGAAAACAGAACAAATTATTTTTCAAGGGCCCAGTAAGAATGGTCTTTATCCACTACACTGCAACATTGCTTCTTCACCTACTTCCATAGCCTTTGCTTGTTCTAAAGATTCTTCAGCAATATGGCTTAGGAGATTAGCTCATACTTCTTTTCAGTCTCTTAGTCGACTAGCTAGGATTCTTCATTTTTCAAATACACATCTATCTTGTACTGACTGTCAAGTGTGTAGAAGTCATAAACAACCATTCTATATGTCCAAGTATTTTATTACTGCTCTATTACAATTACTACATATGGATGTATGGGGTCCTGACCATGTTATTTCTAAGAATGGATTCAGATATTATGTAAACATCATTGATGATTTACTAAATTTTGATGGGTTTATCCTTTATCTCTTAAATTAGATTTCAAAACTACTTTCATTACTTTCAAATCTTATATAGAGCATTTTTTGAATCTCTTACAATAAAGATCATTAGGACTGATGGTGGAGGAGAGTTTGTTAATAATGCTCTTACAGATGTTTTGGTTGATAGTGGTATAAATTATGAAATAACTTTCCCACACACACCTGAGCAGAATGGTGTGGCAGAATCCAAGCACAAGCATCTTTTAGAGGTTACAAGAATTTTTTATATCAATTTGGTTTACCCTTTGAGTTCTTGTTTGATGCCTTATCTACAACCAACTTTATTATTAACAGATTGCCAACTAAATCTCTACCTTTCTCAAACCCTTTTCAGACTCTTTTTAAGAGGGAACCATATTATTTCTATCTCAAGACTTTTGGTTGTATGTGTTTTCCTTGGTTAAAACCTTACACTAATCATAAACTACAACCAATAAGTGTGCGGTGTGTTTTTATTGGTTATAGTTGTAGGATCGGAATCTCGCAACAATAATATCTTAGCGAAATTATCAACAACACAACACAACAGTATCGCAGAACAATTTTAGAAGTGATGTAATAAACGACATCAGCTAAAATCATGATAAAGATATGATGATCCTGCGAAAATTAGAGAGTTTGCGAGATTAACATTTGTAAGGTTGCGAGAATGTCGCAAGCCGTATCCGAAAATAAAGGACATATTAGCTGTCATCCACTATGTATTTCCCTATAAATAGTCGTTCAACTGAGAAGAGGAGAGAGATATTTTTTTGAGTAAGAAATAAGTAAAGAGGAGAGAGAATGTCTAGAGCAGAGGTTACTCTTGATTCTTTTATCTTTTCTTGTAATAATATTCAAAGATTCATCAATAAAATTAAGATTGAAAGCCTAAAAATGGGTTGAGTATTAATGAAATCATACGAGGGGTGTAGTGTAGGATTTCCTGCAACTACATAATGGCGCTAGAAACAGGGAGGTATTGAAGATTATTCTAGAAAAAATTGAAGATTAATATTGAGATTTGTGAAGATTTAGAGTGATTGATTAAGAATTTTACATAATTTCTTGCAATATTGTTAACATTGAAGAAATGGCTAGAAGAAGAAATACATCCGAACAACCGACTACTGTTAGAAGAAGCAAGAGAATTGCTGGGAGAGAAAGAAGTGAAATGGGAGAATCTACTAGAATGCGAAGTAATAGAGAAAATAAAATTCAACCACCAATTCAACAAACACTAGTACAAGGGAGGAATACATATTATGATAGGGTGAGTATACACACTTGGCAATCAAATTCGGCAGAAGAAGTAGAAGAAGAACAACAAAACAGAAACCATAGACAGGTAGAGAGATAACAAGAAGAAGATGAAGGAATAATTCATGGAGATGAGGAAATTGGAGCGTTAGAAACGTTGAGACGAAGAATACATGAAGAAAGAAGAGATGAGGCAGAAGAACGTGCAAGTCTAACAAGGCAAAATCACGAATTGAGGATGGAAAATATAAGACTACAGAATATAAGATCGAGAAGTATAACAAAATCATATTCAAAATCGACTAGAATAGAAATGAGGCGAAACTCACCCACAATCAATGCTGGAAACAATATTCAAGAAGAAATATCAAATCCTAATGAAGAATATCGCGAAAATAGAGAAAGAGCTGAAATTTTTGATGATGGGAAAAATGGTAGAAATCAAGAGAACGGACAACGTCGGGGACGAAATGACCAAGATGGCGAAGGAAATCGAGAGGAAGGAAGAAGAACTTTACATGAAAGAGAAACTCAAAGAAATCAACAGACGATTGAAGAAGAAATTGAAAGACATTATGTTGAACAAGCACGTTTAATCTGCGAACGTGAAAGACTGAGAGCGGAAATGGAAGAACAAGAGCTTCAGGAGACAATTCGCCAGAACAATCACGACAATCGAGAAATAAGGCGTACACAAAACCAGAATAACGGTAATATCAATGAAGAGTACGATATAATAAAGAGGATGGATGAAAGGCAGCGAATGGAATTAATAAGAAATGAACAAAATCATGAAGGGGAAAATGAAAGACATAATCATTTGCGAATTCAAGATAGAGATGAAGAATAAACTCGCAGAAGATGACGAGATGAGGATAATGAAGAATAAATACAAAATTTCGCAAGAGAAGAAAGACATGAACGCAGAAGAAGAGAGGCGAAATTAAAAAGACCAATGGATCAAAATTCAGATGTAAATAAACAAATCTTGAAAGAGTTAGAAGAAATGAGAGGAATGCTAAATAATAGAGGAGAAGTAGGCAGAAGACAATTGGATGAAGCTATAGAAGAAGCTGCGAAAACTCCATTTACAAGGGAAGTACAATTAGGAGGAATACCACCGAAATGCAATTTACCCGCATTAACCAGCATTTTTGATGGAACAACTTGTGCAATTCAACACATTAAAGCCTACGTGAGGTGCATGTTGCAATGGGAAAATCATGATGATGTATTATGCAAGTATTTCGCATCCAGCTTAACAGGGGAGGCGTTAAAATGGTTCGAAGGTCTACCAAAGAATACAATAACATCCTTCAATCATTTGCAGACTACATTCCTAGGGGCATATATAAGTAATAATTATTCGCGACCTGGTATAGAAGATGTGTTTGGATTAAAACATAGGATTGGCGAAAGTTTGAAGCACCTGACTAAAAGATGGAGAACTATGTGTAGCGAAATGGCTGGCCGTGTAGATGAAAGATATCTTATATTATCATTTATCAATGCTATGTTTGAAACAAACCTATTATATGTCCAAATTTTTAGAGTCAACAAACCCAGCTAATAAACACAGTAGCGAATACTTCGCAAGTACAACAGGAGAAGGTGACGGGTAACAATCAACAGAAACTAGTGGCTATGGGAAGCCGAGATCAAGAGGAGTATGAAAGAGAAATAAATTTCTACAATCGTGGTGGAAATAACAAGATTCAAAGACTCGATTAACCACAAGAAACTTATTGAGGCCAAAGACAAAACTATAATAGAGGACAATGAGGTCACAAGGTAGTATGGGAATAAATCAAGATGCCACCTCTAAATGCAAGTGTGGAGAAAATATGGGAAGCTATAATTTTGATGGAGAATATACCAACACCATGGAACATGGGAACGGAACCACCTCCAAACCACAGAAGCCATGAGTTTTGTTCTTATCATCATTTTCATGGACATACAACAAATGATTGCAGAAATGTAAAAAGAATTATTTTGAGAATGATAAATCAAGGAAAACTAAACCACTTTTTGGTAGGGAACCCACAATCTCAACCATTGCCACCACCACCAGAGCATCACAAAGTAAACACGATGAAAAAGAAGGAAACATTCTTCATAGAAGTTGGTGCAAAAGCAAAGAATCTATTATGTCATTCTATCGTACATACATATAAGACAATCGAAGATTTTCATGACAATGTTTTGAGTAGAGTGTTCGCAAGAGATAACGATGGAAGAGAAATTATGAATATTGCAAAAATATCGCCACTAGAGGAATGGCAGAAACAGATTATTTCTTTTATCGCAGAAGAGATTCCCGAAGGTGAAGAGGTGCATGATAATCCATTGGTAGTAAAAGTAGAAATTAATCCAAAACCGAAAGAAGATGAGGATGATGAAGCTGAAGATTCATGGGCAATTCATAGAATTCTAATCAATACTGGAAGCTCTGTGAACATCTTATTTTATCATACTTATAAAACTATGGGAGGAAGAGATGATGATCTTATACCATCAACATATAAGATATATGGTTTTAATGGTACTCCTAACAAGCCTAAAGGGGAGGTTACTATGCGAATTCCATTGAAGGGAATATCTTCCGAAATCTTATTTTGTGTCGTTGATGTAGAATCACCCTACAATGGTTAATTGGTCGAACTTGGCTACATGGGATTCTAGGTGTAGCTTCAAATTTCCACCAGTGCATCAAATTCCCTCACCCCAGTGGTGTAGGAATCATAAAGGGAGATTGGGTTGAAGGAAAGAGGTGTTACGAAACTGAGATAGAATCTTGCGAAGGAAGAGTAAACAAGAAGGAAAAATGGCGACACAAAATCAAAGATACACAGAGAAGTGAGAGGTTGATGGTGGATGCAATCGAAAGAAAAGAAAAAGAGATGCTGCGAAACTAATGCTAGCTCAGAATAAAAATGATGAAATACCACTACCAAGGAAGCAGTAGTATAAAATAATAAAGAAGCAGAGGATGAAAAAGGTAATAAAAACAGGAAATATATGAATGATTAAGTTGTTGCGACACTCTCGCAATAAGTAAAATTCTCAAGAATACATTTTATTGAATGACAAAATTGAGATTGCGAAATGCAAATACAATATGATGATATACGAGACTCTCGCAGAAATAATGAATTTTACAAAAGATAATCAGAGAAAAATGACAAAAGAGAAAGAGGCGAACCTTTATGGCGTACACCCTAGTTCGCGAATACAATTTCGCAAGAGGCAAATGTAAGACCTAAAGTACGTCATATAAGGGGGTACCTGTTGCATGGCTCAGGAAAAAGCTACACCGCCACCGGAACCTGAGTCATGTAGATTTGGGGTCAATAAAGCCCATCCGGGAGAGGCACCTTGGATTCTCAGCTTAATCATATGACTTAGGTTGGGCGACTAAGGTAATAAAGACTCTCCCAAGGAGTGCAGATCTGATCAAGGCGCCGAGGTACACGGTTGAGTAAAGAGTACCAGGGACGTTTGAAGCGTACTTTGCCATTCTTGACAATTCTTGGCTTATACTGCACTCGGCCTGAAGAAAACCTCACTTAGGGTGCAGTCTCGTAACCATAAGCCCTATAGGTAAAAGGGATAAGAGGTTGCGAAAACAACTGGTTGTTTTTAAGACTGGATGGGAGGAGCTAACCTTGTATGGTAGAAGTACGCCTCCTTGAAGGGGAAACCAGGGGGAGATAAGGGCGGCACCCTCTATTAGGGAGCTGATAAGTGTCTTAAGACGCAAATGTCATGAGGCTTTTTATTCACAAGGGTATTAAGGATTGTCATATTTGTGCAACAATCTTGAAGAGGCAATAATACAAAAGAAAAAGATAAGACAAGATCAATGGGTTTTCGCATGAAAGTGCGAAGACGTCCTGCAATTTCGTCGCACGACGGCAATGTCATGGGGTTTATTTTCGCAAGAATATTTAGGCCTGTCATATTGTCGCAACATTCCTGAAGAGGCCACAATACAAAAGAAAAAGTTAAGGCAATATCAATGGGTTTTTGCATGAAAGTGCAAGGACGTCCTGCGATTTTGTCGCAATGACAAGAGGTGGCATAATAAGAACTTTAATTAGGAAGGCAAAATAAGACCACACAGGAATGAGATTTTGAAAAGAATCAAAATTCACTTCGCATAAGATAGCGAAATTATACAAAATTAACTGCGAAATTGAAGAATAAAATAAAAAAAAATTATAAAATCTCTCATTTGGATACAAATAACAGAGGCAAGTATGGGAATGAATGAAATTAGAAAATGTTATTTGTCTCCATATGATAGATTTACTCAAAGATTCAAAAATTAATGATTATATTGATTAACTGTATTGCAAGGAAGAATTGTTTTAATGAATGCAGGTCAAAATGAAAAAAAACACAAATATACAGAAAAAAGGAATAAATGTACAAGTATTACAAGAATCAAAGAAAGAAACAAAGACTACTTCTTAGTTGATCCTTCATTATCTTCATCAGACTTGTTCCCTTCCGCGTCTGCGTCAGAATCTTCATCACCATCAGAACCTTCATCACCATCAGATTATTCATCATCAGCTTCGCTATCAGAAATAATCAGACTGGGAGTATTCTGTGGGATCTCTTCCAAGAGACAAGGATAATCAGAATGAGGGATATTATGATCATCACAAACCATTTGGATAGTTTGATTGCGAAAATGCATAACATCATTCTTAAAATTCGCAACAGTGATCTTGATTTGATTCTTTAATCTAGAGTACTTGTCGTTGCGAGAAGAAAGATTCTTTGCGAGTTCCTCCTTTTCAGCTTCGAGTTCCTCAATCTTTTCACGATATCTACTTTCAAAATCTGCGAGCAAAAGACAATCAATTATTAACTTGATGAAAATTCATAAGAAGCAAAACATTAGTAAAGAAGAGCAGTTAGTAACCTTCTCTGTCAGAAATCATATCTCTAATCAAGGTTGTATGCTTAACTTGGAGACTAACACTTACACCTAAATCTTTTCTGGCATCATCTAAGATTTTCGCAGCCCAAACAAATTCATCCTCATTACTTATAAGAAGATGAGAACGAATTTGGTTTTCCCTTTCGCAAAGATCGATGTTCTTGCGGCTAGCTTCATCTCGTTCAAGTTGAACTTCAAGAAGAGTCTCTTGGAATTTCGCCAAAGCCTTAGCACCTTGATCAGAGATACGATCCTTATCATCTATGAGACCGCTAATTTGGGTTCTTAACTCATTGGTTTTCTCTTTAGAATCAAGAAATAGACGCTTAAATCGGTTGGCTAAGCCTAAACTAGACCTATGGTCAATTTCTAAGAGGCGAAATTTAGATCTAAGCTCATTCAGAGAAAGAGATGAAATTCTATCATTTGAGAAACTATTTAAGGAATTATTAAGACGCTCAAGAAGGATATCATTATCCAAGGCATTAGGAAATGAACGAAGAGGGGTAGCTTCATCAGAAAGACCATAAATGTCTGCAAAAAGGATCATTTAAATAAGATAAAATAACAGGATGAATGAATGAATGAAGGGAAAAGAGAAAAGTAACATACCGTAAAGCTGATTATTTAGCTTGCTGAAGACTAGAGATTTTGTTCTTATACGAAGAAGAATGAATTTCTAGTTGTCTATTTTTCTCGCGAAGAGCTTTAACTTCAGCTTCCAATTCTTCATTCTTTGTGCAAAATTGAAGATTCTTCTTTTCAAGATTTTCGCGTCTCCTCTATAGATCTGAGGCAACAACAAAAGAAGCTTTTCCAGCCTGCGAGAAAATATAAAAAGTATTAATATAGAAAGAAATTTTGAGCTATGATAATGAAGAAGTAAAAATATGAAAGTATACCAGACTATTAAGAGAATGCAAGAAGTCGGGAGTCACTGATCTAGAAACTCCACGAAGAGAACTATCACCATCTAGCAAAGGGACATCGTAAATTGTAGCGAGAGCTTTGCAGGTATTAGCGAATTGGCTATCTCCCATTCCTTGCAGAGAATCAGAAAAGAGGCCAGAGAGCTTAGCCATAGAAGATTCAGGTGGAAAATCTTCACTTGCGGAAAGATCACCATTGTCCTCATCATCCTTGTCACTTTCGGAATTTTCATGAGAAGGAATATTTGAAGGATAAGAAGAACGAACTTTCCTTTTCTTTGAAGGAGGAGCAGTTGATTTTTCTCTGCGAATAGCACCTTTGCTTTTATCACCAGTCTTCGCAACATCAACAGGTTCTTCTATTTCGCTTCATCAATGTTATCTTTCCTTTTCAAACGAATACCCCAGCGAGTATTCTCTTTCTTCATGGAGATCAATTCATAATTTTCAAAGAAGCTCGCTACTGTATATTTCTCAGCAATTATTTCTGAGTCTGCGAAATTAGGATCCCTAAGTTCTTTGGAGTGCAAAGATCCTTTACCAGCACCATGATTAGCGAACTCTAGCATCAGACGGATGCAATCCCCACTCAACTGGAAGATAGCTCGCGAAAATCATGAATGAGCAAGAATTTCATAGAATAGAGGGATATCTGGGTCGTAAAGAGGAATGGGAAGACCTGCGAGAATTTGACCTAGCGAAATTATGATTGATTGATCATCACAATATTGATCAGAAAAAAGTTTGATAGAAAGAATTGATTTGGCACTTTCACCAGGAATGGTAGAAAGTGTGAAACCTTTCTATGCAAGATCTTTTTGAACGTCTTTTAAGTTTTTCTCATGTTTATGGCCACTTGGAAGAATATTTGAATATAGAGTATGGGAATGAATGAAAAGTAAAAAGATTGAAGAAGGAAGAACTACAGTAGCGGAATTTACGGAAGAACAATAGAGTTGCAGAGATGAGAGAATTAAAAGAGAAGAGAAATTAAAAAGAAAGTGAGAAGAAGAGTAAGAAGAATATATAAGGAAGATTTTTTACTCGAAGAAATAAACACTATTAAGACGAAAAGACATAAGCGGTTGAAAAGCAGGGTTACATAAGACGTGTCAAGCAACAGATGGAAGAAAGAATACGTGTGATAAATGCAGAATATGAAACGATGGATAACTGCGGCATTTCTCACATCATTCTCTACTTCGCAGAAAAGATATGAGAAGAGGCAAGATGTAGGATCAGAATCTCGCAACAATAATATCTTAGCGAAATTATCAACAACACAACACAACAACGTCGCAGAAAATTTTTAGAAGTGATGTAATAAACGACATCAGCTAAAATCATGATAAAGATATGATGATCCTGCGAAAATTAGAGAGTTTGCGAGATTAACATATGTAAGGTTGCGAGAATGTCGCAAGCCGTATCCGAAAATAAAGGACATATTATCTATCATCCACTATGTATTTCCCTATAAATAGTCGTTCAACTGAGAAGAGGAGAGAGATATTTTTTTGAGTAAGAAATAAGTAAAGAGGAGAGAGAAAGTCTAGAGAAGAGGTTACTCTTGATTCTTTTATCTTTTCTTGTAATAATATTCAAAGATTCATCAATAAAATTAAGATTGAAAGCCTAAAAATGGGTTGGGTATTAATGAAATCATATGAGGGGTGTAGTGTAGGATTTCCTGCAACTACAATAGTCCTAATCACAAGGGTTATAGATGTTTAGACCCATCTACTAGTAAGGTCTTTGTCTCAAGACATGTTGTTTTTCAGAAAGACAATTTTCCTTATAAATTTCTTTCAACAAATACCAGCGTGGATTCTACTACTTTTCTAGATTTTCCTATTACACCTACTACTTTGGATATATCTACATCTGTGTTAGATACTACTTTTAAGTCTACTTCTTCTACCGCTACTTCTGATTTTACTGTTTCAATACAGTCTCATAAGAATGATACTTCTTCAAATACTTCTACTACTTCAACTCATCATATAACAACAAGAGCTAAAGTTGGTACTTTCAAACCCAAGGTATTTCTCTAAACAAAGTATATCTTACCTGTTGCTTACTTATCTCATTCAGTTCATACTACTCCAACATGTCACTCTCAAGCTGCCAAAATACAAGTTTGGGTCACTACAATGAAGAAAGAAAATACTGCTCTTAAGGAAGCATGTACTTGGTCTATAGTACCACCTAATCCTGATCAAAAATTAGTAGTCTGTAAATGGGTTTTCAAAATAAAGTATAATCCTGATGGCTCCATAGAAAGACATAAAGCAAGGTTGGTTGCTAAGGGATATAATCAACTTGAAGGTTTTGATTTTAATGATACTTTCATTCCAGTTGTGAAACCTGCAACCATTAGACTAGTTCTTTCTCTAGCAGTTAATTTTGATTGGAATATCAAAGAATTAGATGCAAGTAATGCTTTCTTATTTGGGGATTTATAAGAAGAAGTCTTTATGAAACGGCCTCCGGGTTTTTAAGACAAAGAACATCCAAGCTATGTTTGTAAGTTACATAAATCCTTATATGGTCTAAAATAAGCTCCTAGAGCTTGGTATGTGAAGCTTATGGATGCTCTAGTTGTTATTGATTTTCTGCCATCTCCAGCTAATTTTTCATTATTTTTTTAGAAATATAGATCTAAACTCATTATTGTTCTAGTATATGTGGATGATATAATCATCACAGGGAACAGCTCAGCACATTGTGACTCCATCATT
Source organism: Papaver somniferum (assembly GCF_003573695.1). NCBI lineage: Eukaryota > Viridiplantae > Streptophyta > Magnoliopsida > Ranunculales > Papaveraceae > Papaver > Papaver somniferum. The sequence continues at coordinate 61,371,295 of NC_039360.1, read as the reverse complement.
GCTTATCTGAGTACCAAATTTCCAGTAAAAGATCTAGGTGTTTTGCACTATTTTTTTGGGTTTATAAGTTAAAAGAAACACCAAAGATCTTTTTCTGAGTCAAACCAAGTATGCTCTTGATTTGTTAGGTAAGACAAATCTTGTAGGTATTAAGCCTTGCTCTACTTCATATTCTTCTTCTCAGAGATTGAGTGCCAATGATGGTGAACCTCTTACTAATCCAACATAATATAGATCAATAGTTGGGTTACTACAATATATAACTTGGACAAGGCCTGAGTTCTGCTTTGCTGTTAATCAATTATGTAAATTCATGCAGTCACCAATCTATGTACATTTAACTGCTGCTAAAAGAGTTTTGAGGTTTGTGAAAAGTACTCTAGATCATGATCTTCTTTTTACAAAGGGTTTTACTGCTCTGCAAGGTTTTTCAGATGCAGATTGGGCTGGAAATCTATATGATAGGAAATCAAAGAGTGGTTATTGCATTTTCTTGTGTGGAGAAAATCCAGTTAGCTGGTCATCTAAAAAGCAAGCTACAATCTCCAGATCAAGTATTGTGGCAGAATACAGGTCTCTAGCTTCAACTGCTACTGAAGTGGTATGGTTATGTCAATTACTCAAAGACTTACATATATTTTTACGTAGTTCACCTACTATTTCCTGTGACAACAAAAGCTCAATAGCTCTAGCTTCAAACCCAGTTTTTCATAGCAGAATGAAGCATTTGGCTCTAGTTATTCTTCCATTTCCCTTATGCAAAAGTTGTTTGGGCTATTGTACCATATCCAGTGGAGCTAAACTTTAGCACCTCAACCACATAAATAGAAATCTGCAAGGATTGGATAGACAAGGCCAACCCATTCTTTCTTTTAGAAATTATAATGACAAAATTTTGGTTTATATGGAAAGAATGATGTAACAGATCTTTTGAAAAGACACAACAATGTCACTCTCAACTAGCTCTAGAAATACAAAGACACTTGAGATTTTGGCATAAAGAAATGTTTATTACCAGAGACAAACTTCATGGAATTAAACCAGCAACTTGGAAAACCCCTATGTGACTTCAGAGTAAAATTAACTTATATGCAGCCTGAGATTCTGAACTAGTACCAGCAGGTTTTTCTTTAATTCTCATAAATGATGCAGGTAACTTTGACCAAGGAAGAGCAGGACCAATCTCAATATCATCTCCAGAAGAAGCAGAGGCACTGGGGATACTACAGGCAGCTAAATAGGCAAGAGAATGCAAATTTTCAAATTTCAGTGTTGAAGGAGATTGTAAGAATCTTTTTGATTACTTAAATGACTTTCCTTCATAGATAATGTTTTTTTATATATAAACGGGAGAATTTTACTAAGCATATTCAGGCAAATTCTGCCTTTCAAGAACATAGTTTATCCACCTTTACAGATAATGTGGCAGAACCAAGCTATTATGGTGGAAGTAAAACACAAAATAAGTTTTAGTTACAACTTTTTGGGTTTTATTTTTATTCCAAGATCAGCAAACAATGCGGCTTATTTTCTAGCTAAGGAAACTAAAACTTTTAGTATTGTTCTTAACTGGGTTCATAAGCCCCATCTTATATGTGGTGTGGCTAACTGGTTGTGGCTTACGTTCATCCATTGGGATCTAAGAGTAGTTCCTAAAGGATGAAAAAAACTCAGAGTTTGTTCATTTTTCTCCCACAATGGCATAAACAAACATGAAAAATGGATGTTCAAATCAACAAATCTGTTGCTTTAAACATTGAGTCGGAACATCCAGCGCGCGTCTGAGAGAAGGACGCGCGGTCTTGCCAAAAACGTGGGCGTTGGAAGCACCAACGCGCGACCATGCCAAAGCCGCCAGCGAATTTCTCATTATCGCCCGAGATACTTGGATTGACGCCAAGTACAATCCTTGATTATTTTTACTAATTTTTAATCTTATTTTATCTCACTTTATCCTATTTTATCTCACTTCATCCTATTTTATCTCACCTAAATATTATATTTTATTTTTCATCTTTATCCTACTAAATATTTTATATTAAAAAAATACTAGTGGGGTCCTAGAAAACCAAATCTGTTCATTTTGTAACTACTGGAAATCCAGTAGTACACCCAAAAGGAAAGTAACCAAGATCTAAGACATGTTTAGTAATATGAACTCCAAAATCTTTATTGATGAATCATACAAAGTAATGAAAGTACAAGTTCTTGAACACAAGGAAACCCTAATCTCCCTCTCTAGACTAAGCTCTCCTATCTCACTAAAATTCGATCCCCCTTTACATTACCCAGGGACCTCTATTTATAGGCCAACTAACCCTAATGGGGCACAACCCATTTTACTTCGTCGCGTTCTCGTGGAGGCGCTTTACACTTCGCCAAGACCGTTTTTCATAAAGTTTTTCCCTTTCTTTCGCTATCTTCACATGGGCTTGTCGGGACACCTGTCTCTTTTCTTGCACCCTAATTCACGTACTTCGCGACGTTGTCTTTTCAACCAAGTAACCTTAATTCGCCCTTGATATCTTGTTTGACACTCCATTTTGGTCTTTCATATCTTAGATTCTTCTTGCGAGTCTCTTTTTTCTTGTTAGCATCTTCTTTGCACTTCGCGAGATTTGATCGGTGACGAAGTAACTCTGACATTCGAATTGACAAGTCCCTGACTGAGATCTTCAATTGAGATTTTCTATCCTTTTATGTCCGACACGTGGCGAACCTATTTCGTGTACCTACATTTTTACTTTTCTTATTCTATCGAGCCACACGAGAATGAAATAAGAACCGCTTCAGATTCCCTAACTGTTACGTTCTCCACTTTCCTGCTTCCACGTGACCATGTTCTCTGGGTAACCGTTTATTGCCGGTTAGTATACCTCAAACGTGCCTTCAACCCACTAAGCTAGTCGTTCTCCCTGTGTTATTTATATCCCACTTGACTTAAGTCCGGGGTTTCCTTTCCTCTTCTTTCTTTCTGCGTTTATCTGGTTTTACGCTTTCTCCTTCTTCTGCCATTTTCGCTCCCCTTCTCATCCCTTTGTTCTTCTATTATTATTATGGCTTCCAAGAATGTTTCCGTAACTACCTCACTTAAATCCTTTGAGGATTTCCAAGCAGATTTTCAGAAGATGGGTTTAACCCTAACTCCTGCTATTGATTCTTCAGTGAGTCCTCCTGTTATCGCTACTCAGGATATGGAACTTAACTACAGGTGGATTCAGTCGGATACTTGGACGGCCGACAAGATGATCGTCACGATGGGTCAATTCAGGGCTGGATTAACTTTCCCACTCTACGATCCTTCCAACCCCATCTTCCTCGAGATTCTGGGAAAGCTGCAGTGAGGAGCTTTTCAACTTTCTGGTAACGCAATTCGCATCTCCAACGAGTTTACAATCCGTTCTGGTAATGGTCCCTCGCAGGTTCCATCAGTGGCTGAAGAATCCGATTCTCGTGATTTCAACGTGGATTCCTTCGTGGCCAACTATTCGGCGAAGTTCACAATAAGAGTTGGGCATTGAGCTTGTCTGAAACAATGTGGTGGCTTCCACCAAAGCTCTTCTGTTGGGTGTAGATTACCAACTTCGTCTCTCTTGCGATGATGATTGGGTGATGTTTCCCCTAGTGGTAGGTGGCCCTTTCGTTTGGGGGTTTGACGAAAAGGGATCTCCTCGCCAGAGCCCTCTCCCCAAACATTATTACCTCGCTGGTTGCGACCCTTGGAGGATTCGGTGGTCTGTGCCCGCTGAGGTATGGCTTCTTTCTTTAAGATCTTTCTTGATTTGGGATTCGATTATTTCTCATGTTCCTTTTTTTCTTTCAGTTCGTGATGCCTGCCACTGGATTTCTCAGTACGAGCAAGGAAATAGTATTAACCACCAAGTCCTCAACTCCCAAACAGGTATCCATCTCGCCTATAGTTTACTTCTCGTGATATCCTTAAATTCTAATCCTTTCCTCCTTGTAGGAAGATATTCCTCTCGTTAAGCAGCCCACCTCAGGGTCGACAAAAGGGCGAAAAAGGCGTGACCACCCTACTCCGCCTCCTCCTTCTTCTCAGGTATTCTACTTCGTAATCATTACTACTTCGCTTGTTTCAAATTATTAGCCATCCTCCTGCTAATTTTATTATTTCGCAGACTGGTGCCCCTCCTCCAGGTGAGTATAAGATGTGAGAGCATGGCTCAGTTTAACCCACCAAGCGCTGGTATGTCAAGTTTGGTTGTCATATTTTAGTGAATCAAAACTCATGTTAAGAGTCGCTTATTATGTACTAGAGTTAAACTTCATATAGGTTAGCTTGAAAGTATTAGGATATGAGACACTACAAGTATTGCGAAGACTTGAAGATGTGAAGAAGCAAGGAGCTACAACGACAACAATCGTCTTTCCACTTGAGGTTAGTGATATTTGACTTGAACTGTTTCACCCTAACGTATCTTTCAAGTCGTGCATATTGAAAACAAAACTGCGAGTTTGGAAAACTCAACCGATTAACTTAAGTCCGCGAACTTGTTTGTGACCTTAAGGGGTTATGATCTAAAGATGTGCTCTGAACATGAAATATTAAATTACTAAGGAATGATTTATGCAAACCGTGGCCATAATGTTCATGAGCCGATTCAATCGAATCGAATCATCTTTGTTTCAATTGTGTCTTGTGTAGTTACATAAGATCTCATAGCAATTGAACAACTCTTTAACTAGTTCATTTGAGTCAATTGAACTAGTTATGGTGAAGAAGAACAAGGTTAATATGAAATGCTCATATGGTTAGCCTTTTGGCTTATTATGTTGAACCGACATAAATGTACACGTTTGGGCATGGTTTTCGCAAACCCAGTAAAAATATACCCAAGCGTGTGTGACAAGCTAAGTTTTCGATCTAACGGTTGAGAAATATTATATTGAATCTAAATCAGGTTTTCATCTAACGGTGAATAAGGATTGCTTTGTAACTAAGGTAAAACCCTGATTTGAAGGCTATATAAAGGAGACATCTAGCTTTGAGCAAAAATAATCCCCACACGTTTGTGTGATACTAGTGCTCTCGCCAGAGTCGATTCTCCTTTAACCTTTGGTTTTCTTCTCTAAAACCAGGTTAACGACTTAAAGACTTCATTGGGATTGTGAAGCCAGACCGATACTACTTTTATCATAGTTGTGTGATCTGATCTTGCATATTCTATCGTACGAGTACAATCAATTGATTGGCTTGAGATCGTGAGAGTTCCCCGATAGGCAAGATAAAGAAGTCACAAACATCTTCGCCTCACTGTTTGTGATTCCTAGACAAACCGCCTGTGTAGTCAGGAAGGATTGTAGAGAGGTGATTTATTAATCTAGGCTGTTCTTCAGGAATATAAGACCGGATTATCAATTGGTTCCTGTTCACCTTGATTTTATATCTTAAGACGGAACAAAACCTAGGGTTTATCTGTGGGAGACAGATTTATCCTTTAATAGACTTTTCTGAGTGAGACAGATCTGTTTATTATCAAGTCTGTTATTTTGGGTTGCAGCAAATCTTGGTTTTGGGTGAGATCAACTAAGGGAATCAAGTGCGTAGTATCCTGTTGGGATCAGAGGCGTAGAAGTACAACTGTACCTTGGATCGGTGGGAGACTGATTGGGGTTCAACTATAGTCCAGTCCGAAGTTATCTTGGAGTAGGCTAGTGTCTGTAGCGGCTTAATACAGTGTGTATTCAATCTGGACTAGATCCCGGGGGTTTTCTGCATTTGCGGGATCCTCGTTAACAAAAGTTCTGGTGTCTGTGTTATTTCTTTTCCACATTAAATTTTATATAGTTGAAATAATACATGTTGTGCGTTCGTGATCATCAATTGAAAATCCAACCTTTGGTTGTTAATTGATATTGATTGATCCTTGGACATTGGTCTTTGGTACCGTCCAAGTTATCTCTCTTTGATAAAGACTCGTAGATTTCCATTTGCTTGAGTAAAGATCAAATCGAGAGATTGAGATATAAACTCTTTGATATATTTTTTTATTGATTGAGTCTATCTGTCTAGTTGATTCTCATAAAAAGTATATTGGAGTTTTTCCATACAGATAGCGAAGCGAAATATTGGGTGGTGTTGTTAGACCCCCGCTTTTTCATTGGGTAAGACCATTCCTGAAAAGGACATTGTGATGAAAATTCTCAAATCGCTGCCATCCAGATACGAGTCTAAGAAGCATGCCATCATTGAGGGAAATAACCCTGATCACTTTCCAGGATGACACTTATTAGAAAGTTATGAATTCTTGATCAAGAGATAGGGAGAACGTTCGCACTCAACGTTGTGAACAAAACTGAGATGTCTTCCTCTCACCTATCCTGGGCTGATGAATGTGATCATTCACTAATAGTCAATGAGGTTAAGAATTTAATAAAAAGGAAGAATAGATTTGCAAATTCTCCATCTTCTCTGGTTGGTGGAGATAATTCAACAGAAGGAAATACTTCTCAATATAACTCAGATGAGTCTAATTGGTGCAATGGATTTACTGCCCTTACTTCAGATTCTCTTTCAACTTCAAATTCTGATTTAGAACTTGAATTTGACACTGAGTTGGTTGATCTCCTGAATAAAGAGATTCTTCAAGAGAACCTTCGTCTTAAAGCCTCCTTGAGGAATGTTGAATCATCACTCCAGACGAAAAATATTGAGATAGAGTATCTTAATATTAAATTCGTCAAAACCATGTCTCTAAAGGAAGAAGAGATTAATTCTCTCAGAGATGACCTGAAAAGGCTGTTTGGAAGCTCTGACAAAGTTGCAGCAATATTGTTTGGTCAGAGATCCTTTGGAAACTATCATGGTTTAGGGTTCAATAGCAAAACATCAAAAGTGATGGGTTCTGCAAATCAGGAAACAATGGTTGAGTGTTGTGTTAAAAAGGAGAAATTACATGAAGATGAAAAATCCACATTGATCTGCTCCTTCTATGGACATTCAAGACATGTTAAAGATACCTGTTGGAGATTCAAGAAAAGCAACAAGAGAGTCACCAAACTTCAAAAGAACATGCAAATAGTGAGTCTGGATAAAGACAAATAGAGTAAATACTCCAGAAGAAGTAAGAAATCTGTTAGCTCAACCACCAGTGACAAGCCACGGAAAAACAAGGGAAGTGGGCATTTGGCCCGTCCGTTCACCAACTGAATGGTGATTTTACCTTCTCATCCTTAACTTGGGAAAGATGAGAAGTGTCTAGAAGTGGCTCAAGTCAATGTTCGTAAGTTTCCATTTTTAGTTCTTTCTGTTTGGAAGACCATGTCAAGAATATCTAGGGTTTGTCACTTATAAATCTCCTGGTACTGTTTGCCTTCTCCTTCCTTCTTTCACGTTCTTATGGCTCTTGTAACTAGAGGTGCGTCCAAAAGAGATGCAATAGAAGCAGTCAATGTACATTTGTTCAAAGGAATCACTTCCTCGAGGATGATAAAGAAGAAGTTAACAACCATTGGAGAAGGTTCTTCCTCTAATTGTCTCTTTTCTGTATGTCATAATAATCATTTTAGAGACATGGTGAAATTTTTCATCAACAAGTGAAATGATTTAAAATCTCGAATCATTTCCTCTTTGGAATAGATAACTCACTATGAACAAAGGATGTCTCTAACCAAGAATACTCTACGTGATCTAAAAAAAGAACTTAGTGAGTTAACTGACATTTTTGAAGATCTAGAGGAATTGAACGATCCCATAATCAATGGGTTTTTCAATAATGAGAAGGAGTTTTCTGTAGATGCTCTGAGAAAGATCTACAATGCCTAGTAAGTCTTCAGATGGGAATTTTTCTTCTCTTGTTTTTAGCAGGAAGAATAACTAGTGCTTTGAATAGCGATGATTGACTACACATAGCTATTATTTTCATCTTCATGTTTTTAGGTTTTCTAAAAATATTTGGAGGATGATGTTTTGCAGTATTTAATCTTTATGATTTGTTATGTTTCAACGTGTTATGGGATATTGGTGTTTACGTCCTTGAACTATGTTGTCCCATATTTTGTCAAAAGTAAAGTCGTTTATGATCGGTATTCGTTTATTGATTAAGGAATGAATGGACTTTTGACATATACAAAAGTTAAGCCTATATTGTCAATTTTTGATGGAAGATGGGTTAAAATCTTTTGTACCCAAGGATTATGTTTATTGTTGTTATGCATATAATGATTGAAGATAGAATGAATCCTTGTGTATTCCGCAGTAATGATCTTCACTGATCCATATCTTATGTAATACTGTGAGGCTCCGTAATGTGTTTTATGTTGAGCACGATACAACCAAGTTGATTAATTTTTGATTATCTTTGTTGGTTGTTCCGTAAGGTACTTTATGTTGATCATTTTAGAACTAAATTAATCATCTTGTTTGGTTATTTAGTTATTACTCCATAAGTTCTTCTTGTGTTGAGTATATGAATGATTAATCCAATCACTCTCTTGTATGGTTAACTTAGTCGTTGCTTCGTAAAGTTACTTATGTTGAGCACAATCAATTAAATTGATCACTTTGTGTTTAATTTGATTGCGTATTCCGATTAAATTAATCATGGGTTTACTTATGATTAATTTGATTGAGTTTTTGGATATAAAAATCATTCTCATGGTTTTGGTGTCCAATAAAAATCCTTCTTTTCTCTTGAAATTAAGGTCGCTCATTGTTGTTCTTTCGGGAATGACATCAAATGGGGGAGAGTTCTTTTGAACTTGTGTTTAATGGTCATATCTTGAGGGGTGTGCGGCTGTGGAATTTTAGAGGGGTTATCTTGTATCTTTAAACTCCTTGATGAATGATGTTAGCTTCGCCTATATGATTGCATCTAAATAAGATGATGTGTGTTTCTTTCTCTTAGTCATGAAATGTCTCTTACGGAAATTTTATTATGATCCCGTTCTTGTACCTTTGACAATTTTATTGCAAAAAGGGGAAGAATTAATATGTATTTCACACTAAAAATACATACGGTTTCGGATCACTGTGTAAGGGGGAGTGTTTTTCATGTGAGATGGAATATTGACTAAGCGGGAGTGATACATATCACCATAGTATTATTGTTGAAGTTGTGATACAATTGAACTTTGACGCTGTGTAATAATACTATTACACTGTATAACAATGATCAAGAATTATGTTTTCTCATTGTTATATCTACGGATCTTCAACAATGGTGATGCTAAACTTACAACCTTTGGGATCATTGGAGTACTTGTAAGTGACGAAGATTTCGAGGAATGTTGAAGATTAGATGTGGAATAGGAGCTACTAAAGTTTCATTATCATTTCTATTCCATATGTATTGATAGTTTTGTCACTAAAATTGACAAAGGGGGAGATTGTTAGAGCATTGCTCGATCGAACTCGCATGCGTTGCTATCTCAAGCATGTTTGTCAATGTTAGTGATCAAAACTATAAGTCTTGATTTCTAGTCTACTATAGCTAAGTCTCGGACTAGGATGGTAAGTGTAGTTGAGCTCAAGGACTCCATGGAGATTCATCATACAAGACGAAGATCTACTCAAGGAACCGGTGGAACTTCTCGACAAAAAGGTATGTGGAGACTTGAACTTATCTGTCACTCAAAAGTCTATCTATTCTATGTCCTACTATTTGAGACAAAAAGTCGTATGTTATATATATAGACTATGATTATACACATTTGGTATTTCGAGCCGAGTATACCTCTCCTATCTATATCTCGAAATATGTGTTGGTAAGATTTTCGCTTCGTCCAAGTTTATCTTTACCTAGTGACGAAAGTCATGATATGTTTCAATCACTTTGAAAATTGCTTTGACGAGAAATAGTGTAACAACTGTATAACGTCCTCTAAGAATGTTTCAATGATTGGAATGAGAGTTTAGATTACATAACCAATGGTGGACATAATCATTTTTGTGGAGACACATCTATGTATAAGTCTATTCCTTGAACCAAAGTTCTCGAACTTTGTTGATCAAGAGAACCGGAAGCATGAAAAGTGCCAAGTCCGCGAACTGCCGAAGTTCTCAAACCCGAGAATTTCTGCTGGAGTTGACTAACTACTTGCGTGAGATAAGTCCGCGAACTCAGTCCGTGAACCCAATCCGTGAACCGGAAAGTTCTCATCCTGGGAATTTCTGCTGGAGTTTGTAAACTCTGTCCGGTGTCTTAAGTCCGCGAACCTAGTCTGTAACGGCTCTCCAGATTTTGGTTCATTTTTAATATATTGTATAATTTGTGTCCCGAATACTTATTGAAAAAGCGGGGGTCTAACAACATCACCCAATATTTCGCTTAGCAATCTGTATGAACTGACTCCAATATACTTTTTATGAGAATCAACTAGACAGTCAGACTCAATCAATAAAAAGATATATCAAACAGTTTATATCACAATCTCTCGATTTAATCTTTACTCCAGCAAATAGAAATCTGCGAGTCTTTATCAAAGAGAGATAACTTGGACGGTACCAAAGACCAATGTCCAAGGATCAATCAATATCAATCAACAACCAAAGGTTGGATTTCCAATTGATGATCACGAACGCACAACCTATATTATTTCAATTATATAAAATATAATGCGGAAAATAAATAACACAGACACCAGAAATTTTGTTAACGAGGAAACCGCAAATGCAGAAAAACCCCGGGACCTAGTCCAGATTTAATACACAAGGTATTAAGCCACTATAGACACTAGCCTACTCCAAGATAACTTCGGACTGGACTATAGTTGAGCCCCAATTAATCTCCCACCGATCCAAGGTACAGTTGTACTCCTACGCCTATGATCCCAGCAGGATATTGCGCACTTGATTCCCTTAGCTGATCTCACCCACAACCAAGAGTTGCTGCAACCCAAAATCGCAGACTTGATAATAAACAAATCTGTCTCACACAGAAAAGTCTATCAAAGGATAAATCTGTCTCCCACAGATAAACCCTAGGTTTTGTTCCGTCTTAAGATATGAAATCAAGGTGAACAGGAACCAATTGATAATCCGGTCTTATATTCCCGAAGAACAACCTATATTAATCAATCACCTCTCTACAATCCTTCCTGACTACACAGGCGGTTTGTCGAGGAATCACAAACAGTGAGACCAAGATGTTTGTGACTTCTTTATCTTGCCTATCGGAAAACTCTCACGATCTCAAGCCAATCAATCGATTGTACTCGTACGATAGAAGATGCAAGATCAGATCACACAAATGCGATAAAAGTAGTATCGATCTGGCTTCACAAACCCAATGAAGTATTTAAGTCGTTAACCTGGTTTTAGAGAAGAAAACCAAAGGTTAAAGGAGAATCGACTCTAGCGAGCGCACTAGTATCACACAGACGTGTGGGGATTAGTTTTTCTCAAAGCTAGATGTCTCCTTTATATAGCCCTCAAATCAGGGTTTTTCCTTAGTTACAAAACAATCCATATTCACCGTTAGATGAAAACCTGATTTAGATTCAAGCTAATATTTCTAAACCGTTAGATCGAAAACTTAGCTTGTCACACACACTTGGGTATACGTTTACTGGGTTTGCGAAAACCATGCCCAAACGTGTACGTGTATGTTGGTTCAACAAGTTACCCAAAAGGTTAACCATATGAGCATTTCATATTAACCTTGTTCTTCTTCACCATAACTAGTTCAAGTGACTCAAATGAACTAGTTAAAGAGTTGCTCAATTTCTATGAGATCTTATGTAACTACACAAGACACAATTGAAACAAAGATGATTCGATTCGATTTGAATCGGCTCATGAACTTTATAGCCACGGTTTGCAGAAAAGCATACCTTAGTAATTTAAGTTTCATGTTCAGAGCACATCTTTAGATCATAAACTCTTAAGTTCACAAACAAGTTCGCGGACTTAAGTAAACCGGTTGAATTTTCCAAACTCAGCAGAAATTCTCGGAAAGAGAACTTCCGCCAGTTCGCGGACTTAGCACACAAACGAGTTTTGGAAAATCCAGCAGAAATTCTCGGTCGAGAACTTCTGACACTTCGCGGACTGAGTTCGCGGAATGGGCAAGCCAATTCCACAATCCTTCCGATTTCTCTTGATCAACAAAGTTCGAAAACTTCGGTTCAAGGAATACATGGTTATGTAATCTAAACTCTCATTTCAATCATTGAGACATTCTCAGAGGACGCTATGTAGCCGTTATTCACAGACCGATTCACGTCAGAGCAATTCTCAAAGTGATTGAAACTTTTCATGACTTTCGTCACTAGGTGAAGATAAACTTGATCAAAGCGAAACGCTTTACCAACACACGATTTCGAGAAAAAGATAAGCAATGAATGCTCAACTCGAAATGTCAAATGTGTATGATCTAGTCTATATAGCCTACGACTTTTGTCTCATAAGAAGTAGGAGATAGAAGAGATAGACTTTTGAGTGATAGATAAGTTCAAGTCTCCACATACCTTTTTGTTGATGAAGTTCCATGGTTCCTTGTATAGATCTTCGTCGTTGTATGATGAATCTTCATGAAGTCCTTGAGCTCAACTATACTTTTCTATCCTAGTCCGAGATTTAGCTATGTAGGCTAGAAATCAAGACTCATAGTTTCGATCACTAACATTGACAAACATGCTTGAGATAGCAACACATGCGAGGTTGACCGAGCTATGCTCTAACAATCTCCCCCTTTGTCAATTTTAGTGACAAAACTATTAATACATATGGAATACAAAAAAGATAAACTTTAGTGGCTCTTATTCCATAGTATAATCTTTAACATTCCTCGAAATCTTTGTCCTTCCAAGTACTCCAATGATCCCAAAGGTTGTAAGTTTAGCATCACCGTTCTTGAAGATCCGTAGCTATAACAATGAGATAAATCGAGATTGGCGATCATGATTATACAGTGTCATAGTATTATTATGTAACATCAAAGTCCAATTGTATCACGACTTTAACAATAATACTACGGTGATATGTATCACTCCCCCTTAGTCAATACTCCATCTTGATCATGGAAACCACTACCCCTTACACAATGATCCGAAAACCATATGTATTTGTAGTGTGAACTACATTATTTCTCCCCCTTTTTGTCAATAAAATTGGCAAAGGTATAAGAACGGGATCATAATGAAATTTCCACAAGAGACATTTCATAGACTTCAAAGAAAAATACATACCAACTTAATTTAGATGCAATCATAAAGCCGAAGCTAAATGCATTCATCAAGGAGTTTTAAGATACAAGATAACCCCTACAAAATTCCACATCTGCACACCCCGCAAGATATTACCATTAAGCACAAGTTCAAAAGAACTCTCCCCCATTTGATCTCATTCCCGAAAGAACAACAAGAGCGGCCTTCATTTCGAAAGAAAAGAAGGATTTTTAAATTGGACACCAAAAACCATAGAAATGATTTTCTATATCCAAAGCTCAACCAAATTAATCACAAGTAAACCCATGATTAACTCAGTTGGAATACGTAACTAAATCAAACCATAAAAGTGATCAATTTAATTGAAGGTGCTCAACATAAGTAACCTTACGGAGCTACAACTAAGGTAATCATACGGAGATGAATAGCTTAATCGTTCACATACTCAACATAGGGAAAACCTTACGGAATATACGACTACATCAACGGATAGAACATGATTAGTATAGCCGTTAATATACTCAACACAAGAATTTTTGGAATATATGAAAACTCAACTAGACTAATTACAAGAGAACTTATAATTAATCTAATTGGAATACAAACTGTTAGAGCACTACTCGGTTGAACCCATTAGCGTTGGTATGTCAAGTTAGTTGTCAATTTTAGTTTCCAAAATGCATTCTTGATTTAGCATACTAAAGATAGTTTCGGACTAGTTTAGGTCTAAGAAGTTGAATCGAAGTTATCCTTAAACGATGAAGATTGAAGATTGAAGGCTATAAGAAGAAATCAACAAGTACTTCATCAACAAAGGTATGTCATTGATTTCATTTGGATTCTTGTTCAATTCTACCTTTCTAATCTATCAAGATATATGCTCACTACATGGAACAATTCCGATGATGGTAAATGTACATTTATGTATATATACTTGAGGTTATTTGATTCATGACCTTGGTGATAATAACCTTTATCCCTATAAAGGATCTCATGTTATAGCGAATGAGCCAAGAATCACTCAATTCCGAGTTATAATGACAAAGTTATGAGTGATTTAAGTTCATTAGTAGGAAACATTCCATGGGCTTTGGAGTAGTCCGCGAACTTGGGCCCAATACGTGACTAAAAGGGATTTTTGGTCAAGTTGGTGATGTTTCCTTATCTAGGCAAGTTAGCTATTGGTCCAAACACTTTTGATTACCATATTAAAGTGTTTGTGATTCCTGCCTAAGTTAAAATGTGATTTATTCACATAAACATAATTTTTGCTAAATAAGTTATTTATTTAATTATTTTGGCAAGAGTTTTAACTTAGGAAAGACTCCCATATTTAGGAGAGTCTTGTAAAAGGAAAATAGCTTTGCTTAGCTTCCAAGCTATTGTTCATTATAAATAATGAGTTCGCGAGTTTACACGTTTTTCATCCCTTTAGAAAATTGGCGTAAGCTCTGCAGGTTGTTTTCCACGTCTTCCGTTCTTCGTGAACGAGAGTGAGATAAAAGTCTTTGTATTAGGGATCAGAAAGCCAAGTTGGATTTAATCTTCGTGATTGATCATACAACTTGTAATCTAGGTTTTTCACCTCTTGTCTATTCTAAGGTTTTCTCTTCTGATATAAAACCATTCAAGAGTTGTTGATGATAAACCCTAGGTTTTGATAGATTTCAGTTTCCGATCGTATACCAACACTCGTTAGTCGAAATCAGAGTCTAGAAAGAAAAACTTCTTTTGAGGCATCTCGTAAAAATTCTTGAGAAGTTTTAAACAAGATATCTCTAGATTTATTCTAGTTGTTCTTTTGGTAGATTTATTAGGGTTTTATTAACTTGGAAATTGATTTTTGGAATCACCCAAGTTTACTTACGAAAATCAGGTTCACAAACTCCTTGTGTGTTGTAGATGGGGAAAAACGATTTGCTGGTTTTTAAGGGATTGAGGAGACGACCGTACGGAGGAGGCTCCCCGAACCGAGCGAAATGTTAAACCTCACACAGATGCACCGCTGCAAAGGGGGTGCTTTAGATTCGAGAGATCAATCTGTAGTACTCCGGCCTAAATCAAGACAATGACCGTTTCAGAGTAAATTCGGTCACAAGAGAGGATAGGTTGATCTGTAGGAGGGAAGCTTAGAAATGTGTGGAATCAATGGTAATCAAAGGTTGTGGGTGTGTGAATTCTGAATACGATAAGCTCTGAGTGATTGAAATTGCTCAATTGAGAGTAGTTGTTCAATTGATGAGTTGATGATATTGTGTTGTCAGTTTGACGTGAGATTGATGATACTGTTGATGATGATACAATCATGATTCAGAGACTTATTTATATTGCTGGAATTTTAGACACCATGATTCCATGAAGTGTGACAGTTGATGGAATCAAGGAGTGGGGAAGTGGAGATCGTGTTTGAAACTAGTTGCTCAACGTGTGGAGACTTGGTCGATTTTCATATGCTCACGTGAGAAAATACGAAGAACTCCTGAAGAGTTGACGATTTGTTGGTGGAAGAATGATTAAATGCTGGTTTAATCATTTATCAAAAATGCTCGTCTGAGCCTTAGGTGAGAAAACCTAATTAATTATGACGAGGCGAGGGACCGACCATGGAGTCATGAAACCGGCCCTGGGTTGTCCCGTGACCGTCTGAAGATCACTTCATGAAAATCCAAAGTGTTTGGGAGAGTTTTGGACCTAATACGAGCAATTGTGCAAATTAGGTAAAAACTATGAAAATTGATGGGACCGGCTTCCGTGAGCCAAAGAGCCAATATTGGTCGGTCAAGATAGCATGATCGTGTTCCCAAGTCACCCGCGTCTCATTCCTGAGAATTTTGATATTTTCTGGGGTGCAATTGAGCATCCATTCGAGAAAATATGCCAAAATTAGGGTTTCGACGAAACTGAGGAAAACACCATGAGATGATGAAAAATAATTATAAAATAAGGAATGAGGAGGCGTGGGACCACTGTGGTCAAGGCATGGTCATCCGGTCGTGACCACGGTCCCGTGGTGCCTTTTCCTTAATTTTATAATATTTTGATGATTTTATTAAAAATTCATGAATTTTGAGAAATTTGATGAATTTTGGGAGTTTCCATGAATTGAAGGAGTTTTCATGAGTTCAAGGAAGCAAAAGATATTAAAATAATAAAACAAGGGCGTGTGGGACCGCGGAGGCATGGCTGGCCGGCCAGGGCTCGGTCCCACAAGTTTCCCTAATTTTATAATGATTTTATGAAAAATTCATAAATTTTGAGAAATTTGATGAATTTAGGGAGTTTCCATGAACTGAAGGAGTTTTCATGAGTTCAGGGAAGCAAAAAATATTAAAATAATAAAAACAAGGGCGTGTGGGACCGTGGAGGCATGGCCGGCCGGCTTGGGCTCGGTCCCACGAGTTTTCCTAATTTTTTAATATTTTTTAGGTATTTTTGATGATTTGAGGGAATTTTTCCTAATTTGAGAGAAATACCATGAAATCAAGGAATTTGATGAATTCAAGGCAAACTAATAATAAAATAATAAAACAAAGGGCGTGTAGGACCGGCTAGGGCATGGCCGGCCGGCCAAGGCCCGGTCCCACAAGTTTTCATAATTTATTTTATTTTATTATTATTTGATGATTTGTGCAAAAATACCATGAAATCAAGGAATTTTTTCATGAAATTAGAGAAATAATAATAATAATAATAATAATAATAAAATAATAAAGAACCGTGGGTGTGGGCCGGTTGGGACCAAGGCATGGCCGGTTGGCCGATGGTTACGCCCCACACTCTTTTCCTTAATTTTATATTATTTTTCATGGATTTATGAAAGTACCATGAAACCGAGGAGTTTCCTCAAGACGAAGGAGATTTGATAAAATGAGAGGATTTTCATCAAATCATGGAAAATAATAAAAATGCCAAAAAAAATATAAAACTGGCGTGGGATTGACCACGACACGGTCGGTCGGTCGTGTGTCCGTGCTCCCAACACCCTAGTCAATATTTTAATTATTTATTATTTTCTTCTCTATTTTGCATAGGTTCATCGTTTCGTTGTATTTTTGAAATACTCGTTCGCGCGGTGACTGTTAGTGTATCATCGTTGAATACACCTTCACCATTTAAATCGGGGCTTACTTAGAGGTAGCTCAGACGCCCGGTTGTTGATTATTTATTACTAATTGTGGAATTCAGTGGAGAATAATTCACAAAACTGAGTAATAAGATGTTTATTATTAATTCATAGGATCAGCTGAGGATTCGACTACGAATTCAGAATAATAAAGTGAGCATTACCATTCCATGGGATCGTAGATTCGACCATAAAATCGGAGTAATTAAGGTTTACCTATTACCATTTATGAGACCAGTTGTGGATTAGATCATGAAATCGGAGTAATGAGATAATATAGTTATTGTTATTCTATAAGTTCAAGTCGTGGATTCGATCATAGAATCAGAACAATTGTTTATTGCCATTTCATGGGACCAGCCGTGGATTCGACCATGGAATAGGAGCAATTATTATTGCCATTCTATGGGACCAGTCGTGGATTCGACCATGGAATAGGAGCAATAATAGATTATTCTGGGAATTCAGTAGTGAATGTCACAGCAGAATTAATCTTAATTAGGAATAATTAACTTTGTGGCTCTATACTAGCAGAGCAAGCTGTCTAGGAGCATTAATTATCCCGATATGAGCTTGTCGGTAAGTCATATGCTTTATATAGTCAGGGTAAACTCGTTGTTTGTTCCAGAAGACGTTATCGTTGTATACTAGCAGAGCAAGCTGTCTAGGAGCCGTCCATCTCGTGATACTATATAGAAGTAATCACTGAAAGTGTTCAATGTTCATGAGATATGTCGTTGTCCAGTTATGAGACTACATATCTACATGTACTCTGAGAGAAAGTACTCTCCGTTCAGAATTCGATGAGAGACCCGTGTTTCCATACTCACGTCTGATTGCTGGATCAGAGCTTCGTATAATTATGAGTTCACGATTTTAGCCCTTGTCGAAAATCCACCATCTACATTAAGTCCCCTGCTTACTGAGGAAAGCTGTGTTCCTCAGTCAGCATTAAATGGTGATTTTCCGGCCATAAATAACAATACCAGTAATTGAACGTAGTCGTAAGTTGAGACGTTACCGGATTTAGAGAGCATGAGCAAACCACGACTTGATGAAGGCTTCAATGTCATGATTGGAGTGTCGTTTGATGAGCATAAATTGGTGTTGAACCGCTGGTTTGGACGACGAGTCCGTGGTTGGTCAGGATTCGCGGGACGGGCCCATGAAAACAAATCCTTGTTTTATGAATAGACGCTCGTTCGTTCGTTAGTTTAAGGAACAAACAAAATAGACCTGAGTCCAATGATATAAAATTCGTCTATGAGCTTTCACGAAAACCGGAATTTTATATTTTAAATATGTGAGATTTCACAAAGTGGAACAAACTCTCGTTTCAAAGGTGGATGCTCGTACGAGAGAAAAGTTTTTTTTTGATAGACATGCATCTGTTAGTAATAAAATTTTGTTTATGAGACTTCATGAAAAATTTTATCTTCGAGCTTTCGGAAATCTTTGAAAATATACTCTCACTTCAAAGACAGATGCTCGTGCGAGGGAGCAAAAATATATAGATATATTTTTCAAATTTACGTGAGTTTCACGTTAAAATATATTTTGTAAAATCAATGTTTTGATTTTGAACAATTGTTGAAAGTAGACAACCATACATGGTGAAAGAATGTCTATATGTGAGTTTTCACAATCGTAGAATGGACGTCTGTCCAGATTTTGAGAAACCAGTGAATGTTCACATTGTAAAATTTACGTGGGTTGTTCACGGTTTTGTTACAATCATGTCAGAATTTTTCTCGTCTTAGCAGGTTTGAAGGAACGAGCAAGATTTGAAGTATTAACTCATGCACTGTTAGTGGAATCGTAAACAGGTAAGAGTTGAAAGTTACCATTTTTGCAGACGCTGATGTGAGCATCTTTATTCCATGATTCGTTGTTTTGCTGAATCCTGCGTTTTGTATAAATGATGCGCTGAATGTTATGCATCTGTCACAGCCACTTCGCAAGAATGACTGACTCCCATGATGACACTTTCAAAGACGATGTGTCCAGGGATGACATCTCCGCGGGTGTAACTTCAAGAAATGGTACTTCTGGGACCTTTGAGTGATGGTGAGAGATCCTTCATACTGAGTTGTACTCCTGGTTATTTCATCAACTATACCATAGGATGATCATGTAGTGAGGTTTCAGATCAATGTAGACTCCTCGGAAATGGAAGAAAGTCTTCGGTGCGGAGCACCCAGAAGTAAGGACTACAGGATGTTAGCAAATGACGTGCAGTCCCCAGCCGTTTCTTTGGTGAGTTGTTAGCGCTCCTTGTGTCATGAATTTTTCCTGCCCGTGCAATTAGGATCACGAGATCAAGGTTTTGTTATTTCTTTTCAGACCTTTTCTCCATCGATTGAAGGTCTTCAACTTGTTCCCAGGCGAACAATTCAGGAATCAGTACTGATGAAGAAGTCGATGTAAATATCTCTTTCGTGTAGGTGATCGCGGCATCTCCTTGACTGAAATAATAATAATTTTTGTTGATGAATCCAGGAAGAAATCATTGTAGATAAGAATCATGTTGATGAAGCGCACTCTTCTTTGGGAGATGGGAATATGGAGAATTCCCGAAATCCCGAACCGAATGGAGATAGCGGTGTTGTCAACGGAGATTCTGGCATCGTCGAGCTTTCAAATGATTTAGAGACTCCCTTAGTAAGTATATCTCCTGTAATTCTTCAAAGAAGTATGACATCGCTGATTCGTGAATGAATGAATGAAAATCCATGTGAATTTATGGATAACTTTGCCGAAATACGTCACCGGAAAATTTCAGACTTCAGATTTTACTAGAAACGTTGTAGAATCTTCATCCGAAGTCGGATTTCGCGGTTTGCATATGTATCTTCAAGCCCAGGAAATTTAAAAGGTTTATGAAAGAAGCTATTTGAAGTTTGAGCATGTTTAGGGCCTGAAAAAGGCGAAATAGTGAACTTCCAGAAGACCTTCAGAACTTTTTCAGATGGCATGTTGCTCCATGTTTTAGCCACATCTCTTTGCTCGTTCATCGGATTGTCATGAAATTTTGAGACGTTGTAGAAGACATCCATACAAAGAGAATGGTATATAACCCATCTTCATATTCATTGTAGATTGCTCCCATTTCGTCTTTTAGTACAGGGCATAGTACAGTTTCTTCAGACGAGGTTACCGTGAAACGTATTTTCATGACTTTCATGCTATTTTCTCGTGCCTTGAGTGTATAATGATTAATCTTGATAATGTTGGATTTATTGTATGATGTATTTTATGATCTCATTTGGTTTAAATCTTAAATGACTCTAATCCTCATGTAATCTTCGTATTAGGTGCCAAATACCGAAGTTGAGGATATTGAAACCAATGAGGATAACTCAAACTGCCCTGGAGTTATTGACGAAGAGACAACCATCTCTGGACTTCAAGTCCATTAGAAGGTTTTCATTGAAGTCTTGGAAACTCAGATTGTTGCTGCTTCAGTGATAGAAGAAACCGAAATACCAGTAGAGAATACTGAAGAAACTGTTGCCCTAGAGGCTGCTCCAGTAATTGAGAACCGTATAGTGGTGCATGAATATCCAAGTGCAGGAGTTGCTTTTGATACTCCGTTCGATGCTTCACTCCCGTATCATGAACTAGTTGGCGGATTCAGCGTTCCCATTGGATATGCAGGCTTGTACGAGAAACCGTGGAAGATGTATGGGCACATAGTCGTTACCAAGGATCCGGAGCATAGTTATTTCTTGACGAGGCAAGTAGAAGCCATATTGCGTGTTATAAATGATATCCGCATCACAACTGGAAATAATTTCACTCGGGATGTACTCTTTGATTGGGAGTACAATTTGAAGAAAGCTGAAGAACTTGGCTTCAATCTGAAGTGGCTTCGTCAAAAGATTGATGCTATAAGGAAACCGGTGGAAGGTGACACTTCTTTCACCACCAGTGATGCCGTGTTGAAGAAGATGGATGCAGAAAAGCAGAAATCTTATTTTGCTGACTTTCTTTAGTTTTCTTTCCATGATATCTTGAACCTTGGACTTCTGAGAGATGTGAGGTTTTATTCTGGTCTTGATTTCTTTATCGGTTTTGGATTGTGAAATCAATCGTCTTGACAAGTGGAACGTCAGTCCCCAGTATTTTGTTAAGTCTCTCCCTTTCGTTTTCCCATCTTCTGGTGAGACCTAGATAGAGGACCCAGGTAGAAAAATTGATGTAAATACCTAGGTGGTCGAAGTTGGAGGTACCTTGATGAAGGATTTAGCGGAAGGACCTGGTGGACACCGATCGACTGTGGAAGTTATGAATCCCGTCTAAAAATTGTTGTTTGCATGTTGTACGCTCAGGAAGTTGTAGGAACCTCATACGACGTCGGAATCTGACGATTGACCCCAACTTTCGAAGCTAAGAGACGGAGGAATCATATGCAACCAGAATGCTTAAGTTTGGAGATGTCTAGGGAAATCAATAAAGTATGCACTTTCATAACTTAGAATCCCGTGCAAATTTTCAAATTTCATAGACCTGACAGTAAATACCGTATCTTTCAGCTCGTACGTCCGATTGATGCGCCCTTTTGGTATGTTGTAGAAGAGACATAGACGAACATCTTTCGTTGAGGAAGCATTGTCCCATTATTCACCCATTATTACGTTTTTGCAAACCCATGGCCTGGAGTGTGTTGTATCTCATTTATAGAGGTGATGAGAACATCTTGTAGAAGACTTTGGATTATGCCCACTAGAGCTGGAAAACAAGCTGAAACCCGCGGATTAACCCGTACCCGGACCGTGAAAACCCGAGCCCGGCTTGGCTTGGTCCTAAACAAGCCGGGCGCGGGTTGGAGAAATAACGGCTTGTGAGAAAACGGGTTTACCCGTCCCGGCCCGTAAACCCGCGGGTTAAACCCGTCAACCCGTCTTGTCCTATTAATTTCTACCATACGATTATTACATTTAAGCATGTTCGTTCATTTATGGTATAAATCTCAAAAAAAAAACCCTAAAAGATTTCATTTTGTTTCATTCCTTCTCCACTCTGCTCTCTGCGCTTTCTTAGCACCACCTTCATCTTCTTTTTTCTTTCTTCTCTACGTCTATTCTTCTTTGCATGTGTAAATTAAAGCTTAACAATAATGGATTTAATCTCAAGTAACTGATGTGAGGATTTGCTTCTTCACTTTTCTTTTTCTTTCTGTTTCTTGGTGGAGTTTTAGTCGGCTAAGGGTTCTGAGTTGGATATTGGAAGTGCAAGTGAGTGATTAAGGGTGGATTTTAAAAGTAGAACATGAAGAAGAACATTATCATACTAATAGTTAAGGTTTATTTCAATGAAGTACTGGAATTGAAAAATCCAGAAGAAATTAGGGCTTCAATTGAATTTGGGGTTTTATGAAATTGAGAAGAGAATTGAGTTAATGATAGAAGAAGAAGACTAGGGTTTTGATTCAATTTAAGTTATTGGGTTAAGATGTATTGAATTCCTACAATAATTTTTGTTATTTTTTGTTCATTCAATTAAAAATACAGAGAGGTAAAGCCTTTTTTTCTCCCCTTGTATATCTAATGTTTGGAACATCATGTTCTTATAGATGTTGGTTTTGTTTGTATACTCTTGGGATTATAGTTACTAAAATCGAACCTCTGTTCTTTCTCTCCAAATCTTATGTTGTTGTTGCTGTTATCTTCCATTGGGTGTTGTTGGTGGGAGCTGCTAAGAGAGTAGGAGAAGGAATAATGGGCTTTGGTATCATTGATTGCTGCTTCCTGAAGTGTAGCTGCTGTTGCTGTTGATGTAGTTAACTGAAATGAGTTTTCGTCTGATTTTAGTTTGAATAGCAGCATGGGAATTTGAGGAAGATGAAATTGGAAATTGAGCAGTGATGATGGGGAGTTTGAAAACGGAATTGTGGGATTATAAGAATCAAAAATCAGTTTTGAGTTGTGTTTACGATTTTTATCCTTGTAAATTGTAATTTGTCACAAATTAGCTTAATTAAGTTTTAATTAAACAAGTCGGGCTAACCCGTGAACCCGCAAGCTTTACCCGTTACGGGCGCGGGTTGAAGAAATGACCACCCGTGAAGAATATCAACCCGCAGGTTTTGGCCCGTGTAAACCCGTACCCGTGTAACCCGTAACAAGCCAGCCTCGGCCCGCCCGTTTGCCAGCTCTAATGCCCACCAGTCGTGCCAGCTTTGGGAAGACTTTCATGTGAGCATTTTATCAGGTCCGCACATCTTGATATGAATCATTGGTCTTAGAGAATTCCGCTTCATGTGTAACACTTCAGAGAATGATTAGTTGATGAAGCCCTGAGGATGTTGCTCCTGAGACCGTTGTTGGTGCTGAAACCATGAATGATTACGCTCCAGAGATCCTTTTCGATGCTGAGATCATGGATGATGTTCCTCTAGAGATTATTGTTGATGTTGATACCATGGTTGAAGTTGCTCCAAAGACCAAAAAGGCTAGAACCATGATTATAGATATAAACTTTGCTCCTTCATCCAGTGATCCTTTTACATTCACGAACTAGTTGATGAGTTGAGCGTCTGTAATATGAAGGTGTACTGAGAGTTCAACCTGAATGCTCCTGAAAGCATAACTTTACCACGATCTGGCTTTGCCAGTGAGTCAACATTGTTGCGGTAGATAGCATCAGCAGTTTTCATACTGGATGTGATTGGTGAAGAGAGAAAGTTCCTCAATCATGCAGGGGCTTGTGATGTAGAGAAAACCCGTTGATGAAGTTTCACGGAATCACCTCAGGTTTCCCAGTATATATTGAAGGAGTTGGTAACATTCATGTGTGAATGATGTTGCATCTGCTTTACAAGTCTTATAATGAGATAACGAAGACTTATCGAATGTAGTGTCGTGCCGGTGTTGAATCAGTGTCGAGATATTTGTGTTGAAGCCAGAGGCGCCATTATCGAAGGTGTACTCTTTGATTGGGAGTACAATTTTGAAGGCTTTTTTAGATGATTGAGCGTTGAAGCGTCATACCCATTGAGCATGTCTTAGGTTTGATCGTATGGTCCCCGACTTTCTTCTGTTGATTCAGCATTCCTTTCGTTGCAACAGTGGGATTCAACACTTGTGCAGAAGTCAGAGCTTTCTAATTTTTTGGCACACATGGACGCTCCTGCAAGGCTATGTAGAAACTCCCTAAGTGTTCTTTGCCATGTTTGGACATCATCTTAGCAATGAACGTCTCAGTGATCGATTCAGAGAAATGTCAGATTCAACCACTTGGTAAAATACTAATGCGGTGAAGTTACCATTCATAACGTCTTGCAGAGTTGCTAGCAGAATTAAGTCCCCATGCTACATAGCATGTGAGGAAATAAATGACGTAGACACGGGAGGAATGAGACTTGCCTAAGTGTGGAACCTCTCGATGAATGTCTATGCATCTTTTGCAGGTTCTTGCTTCAATCTCGTCAAAGTTCGAAATTCCTCCAAGTGCTCTGATGATGGAATGTCCGTCAAATCTTCTGGATCAGAACTTTCTTTATTGGAGAGATATGTAACCAAAGGCGCTTTGTAAGTACCCATCTTTTCAGCGTGGATCCACGCTCTTCTGAAGGACGTGTCATATCCTGGATCTTCTTGATTATGTGAAACTTGGTTTTTGTCCAGGTTGAACTTATGTTCACTTTGAGAATGATGTAGCCATAAGTATTTCCGAGCGCTCCTTCAAGGTCTTTGATTGATATGGAGCATGAGTATCTTCTTGTCGAGTGATGCATGTGGATCCGATGGTTTTCAGTGGAATGTTGTTGATGGCGGTGTCAGCATCGATCAACGTTCTTCCTAATTCGTTTCTTCTGAGATTGACTGTGGTAAGCAGTCCCCAGTTGTATACCTCTTGGTCCGTGGATGGAGGCTCAAGAAGTATTTTCGGAATGGACTTCTTGACATGATGTGTTCAGTGCTGTGAACATGTCTCTCCTTCGTGCCTTCGACAGATAGGGCAATTCACATTCGACCAGGATTGAACTGCCTCTTTGATAGGTTGTTCAGAGAGAGTGTAAAGCTTATGATTGGGAAAGGACTCTTGTGTACTCCTTCAGTCCCTTGTTGAAGCTATTGTAGATCGACCTTTTCTTTGAAAATTTGCTTCAAAATATTGCAGTTACTTGTTGGATGATTTGATGAATCTATGAAGGTGACAGTACCTGGGTTTCTTCATTTTTCTTCAGTTGGCTCTCTATGATGAGCAGCGATTGCACCATCTTGAACCCAGAATTCTAGTAACTCGATCACTGCTTCATGATAAGTTTGAGTATGTCCGATCATCTCCCCGTTCGTTAATGTCGGATCGAGGTTTGTGTAAGATTGGTTATCCTTTCTTGATGCTTTTGTAGGATGAGGTGTTGGATGTCTCATGTTTGAGCAGGAGCTTTCCTTTTGCTTGAGCAATAACGTTCATGGAAGGTTGGACATTGTATTGTTTGTTGATCAGGCGTCGGCTGCTCCGAGGTTCCTCGACCTTGTAGACTTTGCTCAGCAAAGCAGGTGTAGTAGTCGATGATCGTTTGGTTGCTTTATGAAGTTCTGAGAGATTCTGGAGTCGCAGAGAAAGGCTCTGTATATTGGGATCATTTATTTTTTTTCCATGCTCTCCTAGTGCCTTCAGGGATCGAGAGACGCGTTCTCGAGCGCTCCATGTTCCGTTATATAGTGCGAACGTTTGGGAAGTGTATCCCTTCGGGAAAGAAATTATTTGCATAGAAACAGGGTATGAAGGTTGATAACGATGAACAAATGATGCTTTGTCTTTTCCTCGATCCTCCATGAAGCGTTCCAGGTCCTCACGAGCGATGAAGCCTGCAAGTTCCTTTGCTGGAGAGTCATCTACAACTTTGCGGAATTCTTCATCTTGTACAACATGGATTGGAGAGATTTCAGGATCAGTAGTTGAAGATGTTTCTTTAGCTTCTCCTTTTTCGCGCTAAGGCTGAGTTCGTTCAGACGCAAACTTGTCTGTGAGAGTTTTGAGATAAGCATACAACTCTTTCTGTGTTGCAGCCACGTCAGTCTGAACCTTCATGAGATCAAGCTGATTTCCTCTGGTTTCTTCAGGAGACCAACCGAAGAGTGGATTGTTGATGGCGCCAGTGTCGTCACTTGCAGGGGAAATCTCTGGAGCACCAGTGCTTGGAAGAGTGATAGTAACATGTGACGTGATATTTCTGGCCGGAGGAGTGGTGTTAGCGCTACCACTAGAGCCTGCAACGTTAATAGGAGTAGTACTTGCTGGGAGTACCACTAGGACTTACAATGTTAGAGTTGGGTGTTGAACCCGGATTGGTAACTGAACCATACCTAAGACCGACCATCCTGCCGAATTGAGATTGCAACCGAGAGAATGATCTCCCACTGTGGTCTCCAATCTGTAGATGGGGAAAAACGATTTGCTGGTTTTTAAGGGATTGAGGAGACGACCGTACGGAGGAGGCTCCTCGAACCGAGTGAAATGTTAAACCTCACACAGATGCACCGCTGCAAAGGGGGTGCTTTATATTCGAGAGATCAATCTGTAGTACTCCGGCCTAAATCAAGACAATGACCGTTCCAGAGTAAATTCGGTCACAAGAGAGGATGGGTTGATCTGTAGGAGGGAAGCTGAGAAATGTGTGGAATCAATGGTAATCAAAGGTTGTGGGTGTGTGAATTCTGAATACGATAAGATCTGAGTGATTGAAATTTCTCAATTGAGAGTAGTTGCTCAATTAATAAGTTGATGATCTCGTGTTGTCAGTTTGACGTGAGATTGATGATACTGTTGATGATGATACAATCATGATTCAGAGACTTATTTATATTGCTGGAATTTTAGACACCATGATTCCATGAAATGTGACAGTTGATGGAATCAGGGAGTGGGGAAGTGGAGATCGTGTTTGAAACCAGTTGCTCAACGTGTGGAGACTTGGTCGATTTTCCACCCACTACCTCATGAATTCCTTCAACTGATTGCACGACTTGCTCACATTCCATCGTGTGTTTGAACACACGTGTCGTAGACCGCAAGACCAAAACCCTAAGTGATATCCCCCCAAGTGACACGATTGTCGTCTCGTGGTATGTTAGTCAATTTATGACTTCGTGGTTGTAGATGGGACGATGAGTCCATGTAGTCGTTGAGTTGAACATGATGTTCTGAAACTCGTGAATTGAACATGTCATGAGACAGAGGTATAGTTCTTACGATGAAGTGAGCAAGTATTGCTCATTCGATGGATCGTTGAATATTGATTGTTGAACCAATATTGAGCAAATATTCCTCATCTGAGCAAGTGCTGCTCATGTGATGAATTGTTGAATATTTGATCGTCTGAGCATGTGTTGCTCATCTGATGGATTATTGGCAGCATATAAAAAATATTAATTAGAATACTGGTCGTTGAACTGAGCATAATTAATAAAATTAATGACCATGAGGCCGTCGTAAAATTATTAAGGTTGGAATCTGGAATGATGATCCTTAGATTCAGAAACCCTAATTTGATCAATTGATGATCAATTCATGGTTCGTCAGAATTTCAACCATGGGACGAAGGAGGGAGCGACTACACAGGACCGTGGATCAACCGTGTAGTGTCCATATGCTCACGTGAGAAAATACGAAGAACTCCTGAAGAGTTGACGATTTGTTGGTGGAAGAATGATTAAATGCTGGTTTAATCATTTATCCAAAATGCTCGTCTGAGCCTTAGGTGAGAAAACCTAATTAATTATGACGAGGCGCGGGACCGAACATGGAGTCATGAAACCGGCCCTGGGTTGTCCCGTGACCGTATGATGATCACTTCATGAAAATCCAAAGTGTTTGGGAGAGTTTTGGACCTAATACGAGCAATTGTGCAAATTAGGTCAAAATTGTGAAAATTGATGGGACCGGATTCCGTGAGAAAAAGAGCCAATCTTGGTCGGTCAAGATAGCGTGCTCGTGTCCCCAAGGCGTCCGCGTCTCAGTCCTGAGAATTTTGATATTTTCTGGCGTGCAATTGAGCATCCATTCGAGAAAATATGCCAAAATTAGGGTTTCGACGAAACTGAGAAAAACACCGTGAGATGATGAAAAATAATTATAAAATAAGGAGTGAGGAGGCGTGGGACCGCCGTGGTCAAGGCATGGTCAGACGGTCGTGACCACGGTCCCGTGGTTCCTTTTCCTTAAATTTATAATATTTTGATGATTTTATGAAAAATTCATGAATTTTGAGAAATTTGATGAATTTTGGGAGTTTCCATGAATTGAAGGAGTTTTCATGAGTTCAAGGAAGCAAAAGATATTAAAATAATAAAACAAGGGTGTGTGGTACCGTGGAGGCATGGCAGGCCGGCCAGGGCCCGGTCCCACAAGTTTCCCTAATTTTTTAATGATTTTATGAAAAAATCATAAATTTTGAGAAATTTGATGAATTTAGGGAGTTTCCATGAACTGAAGGAGTTTTCATGAGTTCAGGGAAGCAAAAAATATTAAAATAATAAAAACAAGGGCTTGTGGGACCGTGGAGGCATGGTCGGCCAGCTTGGACCCGGTCCCACGAGTTTTCCTAATTTTTTAATATTTTTTAGGTATTTTTGATGATTTGAGGGAATTTTTCCTAATTTGAGAGAAATACCATGAAATCAAGGAATTTGATGAATTCAAGGAAAACTAATAATAAAATAATAAAACAAAGGGGCGTGTGGGACCGGCTAGGGCATGGTCGGCCGACCAAGTCCCTGTCCCACAAGTTTTCATAATTTATTTTATTTTATTATTATTTGATGATTTGTGCAAAAATACCATGAAATCAAGGAGTTTTTTCATGAAATTAGAGAAATAATAATAATAATAATAATAAAATAATAAGGAACCGTGGGTATGGGCCGGTTGGGACCAAGGCATGGACGGTTGGCCAATGGTCACGCCCCACACTCCTTTCCTTAATTTTATATTATTTTTTATGGATTTATGAAAGTACCATGAAACCGAGGAGTTTCCTCAAGACGAAGGAGATTTGATAAAATGAGAGGATTTTCATCAAATCATGGAAAATAATAAAAATGCAAAAAAAATATAAAAATGGCGTGGGATTGACCACGAAATGGTCGGTCGATCGTGTGTCCGTGCTCCCAGCACCCTGGTCAATATTTTAATTATTTATTATTTTCTTCTCTATTTTGCATAGGTTCATCGTTTCGTTGTATTTTTGAAATACTCGTTCTTGCGGTGACTGTTAGTAAATCATCGTTGAATACACCTTCACCATTTGAATCGGGGCTTACTTAGAGGTAGCTCAGACGCACGGTTGTTGATTATTTATTACTAATTGTGGAATTCAGTGGAGAATAATTCACAAAACTGAGTAATACGATGTTTATTATTAATTCATAGGATCAGCTGAGGATTCGACTACGAATTCAGAATAATAAAGTGAGCATTACCATTCCATGGGATCGTTAATTCGACCATAGAATCAGAGTAATTAAGGTTTATCTATTACCATTTATGAGACCAGTTGTGGATTCGATCATGAAATCGGAGTAATGAGATAATATAGATTGTTATTCTATGAGATCAAGTCGTGGATTCGATCATAGAATCAGAAAAATTGTTTATTGCCATTTCATGGGACCAGCCGTGGATTCGACCATGGAATAGGAGCAATTATTATTGCCATTTCATGGGACCAGTCGTGGATTCGACCATGGAATAGGAGCAATAATAGATTATTCTGGGAATTCAGTAGTGAATGTCATGGCACAATTAATCTTAATTAGGAATAATTAACTTTGTGGCTCTATACTAGCAGAGCAAGCTGTCTAGGAGCATTAATTATCCCGATATGAGCTTGTCGGTAAGTCATATCCTTTATATAGTCAGGGTAAATTCGTTGTTTGTTCCTGAAGACGTTATCGCTCTATACTAGCAGAGCAAGCTATCTAGGAGCCGTTCATCTCGTGATACTATATAGAAATAATCGCTTAAAGTGTTCAGTGTTCATGAGATATGTCGTTGTCCAGTCGTGAGACTACATATCTACATTTACTCTGAGAGAAAGTACTCTCCGTTCAGAATTCGATGAGAGGCCCGTGTCTCCATACTCACGTCTGATTGCTGGATCAGAGCTTCGTATAATTATGAGTTCACGATTTTAGCCCTTGTCGAAAATCCACCATCTACATGTGTACGCATACTGATTGTAAGTTAAAACCCTAATCTACAAGTTTGTTTTGATATTACTTTTACCTAGTAATTGTTTTTATCAAAATAAACACAAGATTTCCAAAACCTTGATTCACATCTAAAGGGAAATCAAACTGGTGTTTTGTGCAAACAAAATATCAAACTGTATCGATCGTTGTGGTGTATCTTCTAAAGAGAACTTTGGGTTCTGCTAGAAGATTTATGTGAAGAGTTCCTAAAGAGAATCAGTATTCTGCTAGGAGTTCTACAAGTGCTGAAGAAGGTATTACATCTAGTCCGAATAGGTAGTAGGAATTTGGTGTAACAGCTTTTTATCAGTGTGTGTTTATTCTGGACTAGGTCCCGGGGGTTTTCTGCATTTGCGGTTTCCTCGTTAACAAAATCTGGTGTCTGTGTTATTTCTTTTCTATTTTTTATTTATATAATTAAAATAATACAGGTTGTACGTTAATCAATCATAGTTGTTAAATCCGACCTTGTTTGTTGGATAAGACTTGATTGATCTTGAACAATTGATTCTGTTATTTTCACATTGTTAGACCAGTCTGGACTAACCCTATTTCAAGTGGACACTGTGTTGAAATATTCCTTTAGTGATTGTTGCTTAAAGAGGTTTATACACGGTGGATATTGAATAGGTTGTGATTAAAACAAAAGACTTTGTTTCAAGAGCTTCACACTAAAATCAAGTTTACGGACTTGTTTCTGTTTAACTTTGTTTGTGTTGAAATAGAGATGTTAAACTCTTTGATATACTGTATTCTAGATTGAGTCTGACTGTCTAGTTGATTCTCTAGAAAGTATATTGGAGTTTGTCTATTCAGATTTCCAAACGAAATATTGGGTGGTGTTGTTAGACCCCCGCTTTTTCACAAACAACCAAACTAATCACAAAAGTAATCAATTTAATGGTCAAAAGATTTTGCTCGACAAAAGAAGACTTTCGGAGCAAATAACTAAATAACCAACCAAGATGATTAATTTAGCTCATAATGCTCGACATATAGCATCTTATGGAATAACCAACAAGCCAATAAGAATAATCGACTTAGTTGTATCGTACTCAACATAAATCACACAATGGAGCCTTCACGGCAATACATAACAAAATGGATCAATGAAGATCAATATCGTGGATAACATACAAGGATCTATTCTATTTTCCATCATAACGATATTATAGGCTTTATCCTTGTCAAACAAAATATTGTATCCTATTTTCCATCAAATACATGATTGCATAGGCATAACTTTTGTAAATATCAAAAGTCCATTCTTCCTTTCATCAATACGAATACTGATTCATGAACGACTTTACTTTTGACCGCATATGAGACCTTCAAGTTCACGGACGCAAACAATACATATCCCATAAACAAATTGCAATATCACAAATCATAAAGATCAATACTGCAATAACATCATCCTCCAAATATTTTTAGAATTTAATACCAATAAACCTAAAAAATAACATAAGAAGATGAAAACAAAAATAGCTATGTGTAATCACAATCATCGCTATTCAAAACGCTAGTTATTCTTCCAACTAATCCAAAAAGAAGACTTACTAGGTATCAATAATTTCTTTTAAAGCTTCTTCAGAGAACTCTTTCTCGTTATTGAAAAAACTATTGACAATGGGATCATTCAACTCCTCCAAATCTTCTAAAACACTGTCAACTTACTAAGTTCTTTTTCCAGTTTTCGTAAAGTGTTTGTAGATTGAGACAGCATTCGTTCCTAGTGAATTATATCTTCTAAGGATGCAGAGATCTGAGATTTTAATCTGTTTCTTTTTCTGATAAATTCTTTTACCAGGTTCCTGAAGTTTACATCACTTTGATAAGACGACAAGAACCAGTTTGAGGAAGGCTTTTTACCATTAAATGTATCATTCACTTTCTTCAACTTTGTGGAAGGGATCCCAGTACACCGACGTAGGTTAGCTGCCAGAGTTGCATTCTTGCTTGTGCTGCATCTAGTAACAGGTGCCATGGAACAGAAGCTTTTGAGATGCACCGTTCGTGAATGACTAAAACCCTGTACAAACAAAAGCTTTTGTATTTTTAGAGATTTATATAGGTAAAAACAAAAATAACTAAAAATACACTTCTTGAGCCAAAAGACGCAAATCCCCATTTTCTCAAGACAAACATGGGGACGCGAACGTCTAGGGTTAGGAAGACATGATGGGATCAAAAAGTTCCCCTTGTTTATCCCATAGTGACTTTTTAAGGTAAGGCACATGTGCAGAGATTCTTCTTCATTTGTTCCCTGAATCACTTGTCACGTAGGACCTGCGACAATTATAAGTAGGCTGAAAAGCTAAAAAGCATTCCATAGGAACGATCGTTTCCTTATGCTCAAATTCTTCAACACATGAGTGTCCTTGAGAAATGAGCTTGAGATTATTTCTGAAGGTGTTTAAACAATCTCCCTCATTCCTGGATACCAATTCAGAACCTTCATTAAACACATTGGACTTGCATGATACATGGTTCCACACAACTTGTCTATGAAGTTGATCTAACTCATCATTCATTGATTTTTTCCAAGAGAAGTTTCTCAGAGTTACATCAATGTTTCTTGGTTCTGGATGAGACGAATAGCAACCAATTGGAAGATGTCCTTCTGTCTTGGTTGTAGAGTCTTTTTCATGTTTGGAGACGATAGAAGATACACACAAGGAGGAATCACCTAACACATGTAGAAAAGGCCCACAACGACTGTCACTACACCATCGAAGAGAGGAAGTAGGACAAGAAGTAATACTGCCTATACCATCGGTACTTTTCTGTGTAGAATTTCCTTATAGTATTGTACGTCCCTTTTGAGTAACACAAGGTCGCACAGTATTCTAACAAGGATTACTTGCAGCCTTCAGAATTTTTAAATACGACGTACAGGGTCGTCGAGGATGATCGGATGAGCATTCATAAAGACCAAACCCTTGGCATTTGTCTGAATAGTTCCTAGTCACATCAGATTTCTCAACAAATGATCTTTGAGCATTATCTGAAAGATGACAATTCTTTAAAAAGGAACAACTGGATTCTCTCAGATTCAACGAGAGATTTTTACTGGATATCAAATCCTTAAGAGTTGCAATTTCTGCAACAAGACCAGAATAGATCCGGATTTGTTCTTCCAATCTCTTTTGAAGATTGACCAGTTTATCAGACCTTTTCCTACGGGTAATTTTTAAACCTGGTGAAGCGTTAATTGAGACTTTACAGTCCAGATAGTCAGATCACCACAAACACAGACTTTTGAGGAATTTAACGGGTTTGCCTGCCCTGATACCAATCGAAAAAGCAGGGTTCTAACAACACCACCCAATATTTCGCTTAGCAATATATATGGACTAACTCCAATATACTTTTTATGAGAATCAACTAGACAGTCAGACTCAATCAATAAAAAGATATATCAAAGATCTTATATCTCAATCTCTCGATTTGATCTTTACTCAAGCAAATAGAAATCTGCGAGTCTTTATAAAAGAGAGATAACTTGGACGGTACCAAAGACCAATGTCCAAGGATAAATCAATATCAATCAACAACCAAAGGTTGGATTTCCAATTGATGTTCACGAACGCACAACCTGTATTATTTCAATTATATAAAATATAATGCGGAAAAGAAATAACACAGACACCAGAAATTTTGTTAACGAGGAAACCGCAAATGCAGAAAAACCTCGGGACCTAGTCCAGATTGAATGCACACTATATTAAGCCGCTACAGACACTAGCCTACTCCAAGCTAACTTCGGACTGGACTATAGTTGAACCCAAATCAGTCCCCCACCGATCCAAGGTACAGTTATACTCCTACGCCTCTGATCCCAGCAGGATACTGCGCTTCCCTTAGCTGATCTCACCGACAACCAAGAGTTGCTGCAACCCAAAATCGCAGACTTGATAATAAACAAATCTGTCTCACATAGAAACGTCTATCAAAGGATAAATCTGTCTCCCACAGATAAACCCTAGGTTTTGTTCCGTCTTAAGATATGAAATCAAGGTGAACAGGAACCAATTTTTAATCCGGTCTTATATTCCCGAAGAACAGCCTAGATTAATCAATCACCTCTCTACAATCCTTCCTAACTACACAGGCGGTTTGTCGAGGAATTACAAATAGTGAGACGAAGATGTTTGTGACTTCTTTATCTTGCCTATCGGAGAACTCTCACGATCTCAAGCTAATCAATCGATTGTACTCGTACGATAGAAGATGCAAGGTCATATCACACAACTACGATGAAAGTAGTATCGGCCTGGCTTCACAATATCAATGAAGTCTTTAAGTCGTTAACCTGGTTTTAGAGAAGAAAAACAAAGGTTAAAGGAGAATGGACTCTAGCGAGCGCACTAGTATCCCACAGACGTGTGGGGATTAGTTTTGCTCAAAGCTAGATGTCTCCTTTATATAGCCTTCAAATCAGGGTTTTGCCTTAGTTACAAAGCAATCCATATTAACCGTTAGATGAAAACCTGATTTAGATTCAAGCTAATATTTCTCAACCGTTAGATCGAAAAATTAGCTTATCACACACACTTGGGTATACGTTTACTGGGTTTGCGAAAACCATGCCCAAACGTGTATGTGTATGTTGGTTCAACAAGTAACCCAAAAGGTTAACCATATGAGAATTTCATATTAACCTTGTTTTTCTTCACCATACCTAGTTCAAGTGACTCAAATGAACTAGTTAAAGAGTTGTTCAATTGCTATGAGATCTTATGTAACTACACAAGACATAATTGAAACAAAGATGATTCGATTTTGAATCGGCTCATGAACTTTATAGCCACGGTTTTCATAAAGCATTCCTTAGTAATTTAAGTTTCATGTTCAGAGCACATCTTTAGATCATAACCTCTTAAGTTCACAAACAAGTTCGCGGACTTAAGTTTGAGTTTTCCAAACTCAGCAGAAATTCTCGGAAAGAGAACTTCCGCCAGTTCGCGGACTGGGTCCGCAGACTTAGCACACAAATGAGTTTTGGAAAATCCAGCAAATATTCTCGGTCGAGAACTTTTGACAGTTCACGGACTGAGTCTACGGACTGGGTTCGCGGACTTGGCAAGGCAATTCCACAATCCTTCCGATTTCTCTTGATCAAAAAAGTTCGAAAACTTAGGTTCAAGGAATACATGGTTATGTAATCTAAACTCTCATTTCAATCATTCAGACATTCTCAGAGGATGCTATGTAGCAGTTATTCACAGACCGATTCACGTCAAAGAAATTCTCAAAGTGATTGAAACTTTTCATGACTTTCGTCACTAGGTGAAGATAAACTTGATCAAAGCGAAACGCTTTACCAACACACGATTTCGAGAAAAGGATAAACAATGAATGCTCAGCTCGAAATGTCAAATGCGTATGATCTAGTCTATATAGCATACGACTTTTGTCTCATAAGAAGTAGGAGATAGAAGAGATAGACTTTTGAGTGATAGATAATTTCAAGTCTCCACATACCTTTTTGTTGATGAAGTTCCACGGTTCCTTGTATAGATCTTCGTCGTTGTATGATGAATCGCCATGAAGTCTTTGAGCTCAACTACACTTTTTTATCCTAGTCCGAGACTTAGCTATGTAGGCTAGAAATCAAAACTCATAGTTTTGATCACTAACATTGACAAACATGCTTGAGATAGCAACGCATGCGAGGTTGACCGAGCTATGATCTAACACTTATCAACTCCTTATGATTTAATATGGGTTTGTCATAACAATAGTTGGGATTTTGCTCTCTTTTTTTCTTGTTTTTTTCCTTTAATATTTTACCGCCAGAGATTTCTCAAACGAAAGAAATATAATCTTAACTTCCAGACACTTTTTTATTTAGGTTCATTGCTTATAATGAGATAATGCTTTACATGAACATGGAAGTTTAAATATTTTTTGGAAATATGTCGTCAACAACACTCATCTTAGTGAAATCAACAAATTAATATCGTCCATAAAAGTCTTCCCATGCTCCTATTTCGCTCCAGCTGACTCATCTATCATGGTCATGTTATCGATCCTCCAAATAGGCAAAGAATAGTAGTTTTTTGCATCAAACGGATGATACAAACTCTCCAATGTGACATGATTTTCCTGTAATTTTTCAACATCCATTAGATGACAATGTTTAAAATGTGTATCCATTACCTTTTCGAAGGGATTGTATATATGCTAACCTCTGCCATTAAATCTTCAACAAAGTATTGTTCCCAGCAGTTCGTCTTAACGAAGGCTTTGGTAACTTCAAAAGTCTTGGACATTTTGTCACTTCTATATGTTCCTACCTTCACTTGGAATACAATCTGGCGACACATTACCTCATAAAGAACCTTGAACACATATTGTACTCCCTGATCTTATTTCAAATTAATAGGTTGCCAATAGATCCTTTACCAAAAGTTGACATCTTCTACGTTGAATATTTGTAAAGAAAAATTATGGTATTGTGGATTGTTGCTTTCTAAGATTGTAGTTTTCAAAATTGGCCTCTTCAAGTCCCACGGCTTTCTAAGTTTATATATCCTGTTTGTTCTTAACATTTTAGTTAGCCATATTATGTTTGTTATTAACTTTAAACTTGATGGCATCTTCTACTGTGAACTTTATGTGATTTCAGAATCAAAATAGTTATACCCCTTTCATTCGTATCAAGTAATCCGTTGTATATCCCAACAATTCTTCTGCAGCAATTCCTTTCTTTTGCCATTTCCGGACCATCAGTAGCCATTATTATCAAACGCAATCTGTCCAATTTTTGTTGATGTTATGTATTTGCAGTGTTCATTTTTCTTAAATAAATAGATTGTGGAAAAACTTAAAAAAAAAACAAAACATGAGTCTTACATCGCGTCTAAGTTACTATATCCAAAATACTCTGGACACTGCTTCTGGCCTTAAGGGTGATTTCTATGCTTGTGGAAATCCTGGACATATGGCGGTTCACTATAGAAACCGTAAGGACCGTAGAAAGAAAAATAATGTTAATTTGGTTGAAAACAACAAAGATAAATTTTCTGGAACGGTGTCTGAAGTAAATTTGGTAACAAATGTGAGAGACTGGTGGGTAGACTCTAGGCTACTAAACATTTCTATGGAAACAAAGATATGTTCACCTTTCATAATAAGGTAGGGGAAGGCGAGAAACTCTATATGGGTAACTCATCTGCAACTTCGGGTAGGAAAAAGCAAAGTTGGGCTCAAGCTCACTTCTGGCAAGACTCTCACTTTGAATGAAGCTCTTCATGTTTCGGACATCTGCAAAAATCTTGTTTCTTGTGGTGTTTTAGATGATAAGTGTTTTAAAATTGTTTGCGAAGTGAGCTATTTGCGCAAGTGTGGTCAATGTATCCCTTAACTGTAATAATAATAACAACACGTCAGTTTTCTTCAAGGCGTCCAGTTGTAAATGGTATGAATCTAATAGATTAGATTTGTACCTCAATCTTAGATATCACCTTCTTCTCACATAACATAGCAATTGAGGAAGGACAAATATTGACCACTCTTTACATAGGCAGAGTTAGCCAAACTATGTTTTGCAATTGTCTTACGTGGAAATTATTATTATCTATATTTTAATCGGCTCTTATCGAAGCCGATCTAATTAGTCCTGTAGAAAGTTAATCTTAAATTTTTGACCTTATTTCTTGACCAAATTATTGAACTATTCTCAGTCAAGTTCTGCTTTGTGTGATCTACCCATCTATATCTACTATGCCTTCTAACCCAGTGAATGAAACCTACACATATTGATTCGTAATTTGATATTGTTGATTTGTAATCAAGAGGTCGCATGATTTGAGAATGTAAAATATAAAAACTATTTTATAAACATCAGAGGAAAAATTTAGATTTATGATTTAGAGTTTTTTATGATGATTTTGATGAACAAACATAATTTTCAAACAAATATTTTAGAATGTAAATACATTTTCCCGGTCAATAGGGTTTTATATCGGGAATTGAGTGAAAGTACGTTGTTGTCTTTGTAGGTAGTTGTCACGAAATAACTCGACATTATGGTCTTTCAGGAAAAAGAATGTAATAGTACTTGAGAGAGCGATAATGTTCTCTTACGCGGGTACACCAATTTGAGGGTATAACAAAGACGTGCGCATTTAATATCACCTATCTTCCTGTTTGAGGGTGAAAACGATTTCTGATGATTTCGGTAATTTCGGGTGTGTCGGTGAGAAACGAGTTTAAACCCTAAATAATGTACTGCAAGGGAGTACTTTAGATTTGAGAGATCAATCTGTACAAATCCGTCCTAAACCAAGAAATGGATGTTCCAGACTTGATTTGGTCACAAAGTGAAGGAGAATGGGTTGGTTTTGGGGAGGGAAGCGAAGAAAGTGTTGAGACCAGGTTGATTCTGGAAGAGTAGTTGTTTTCTACGACTTGTATCAGAAAGTGGGAAGCTAACAGATGGAAAGCTAGCAAATGTTTTCTGAGTGTTGTATGCTCCTGACCTGAACTTGTTGTTCGGTGGAAATAGGTAAGACCTATTTATACAAGTCGAAGTGAAACGTACTCTGGTCTCATTAAGAAATGATAAATGGGTGAGTAAATGGGAGGAGGTGATGACCGGTCACGCTTGGAAGGAATTGATGCTCCATAAAAGAAAGCGTTTCACCATTACTTCCCATGTTTACTAACCGTCTCATTCTTATTACACTTTCTTATAACGGGCGTAGTGTACGCCGCACGCTGTAAACCGCCAAACCAATACCTAAAGAGAATCCCCCAGTTTGTGACATGTGTTTGATGTCTCGAGTGTTTTCGTGGAAAACATGCAGCATGTTATTGTTGTTCGGCAAGTTGAGCTTGGACTCGCCGGCTCGGTGGCGACCTTCGACGGTCGATATTTTGAATCTAGAGAAGAAGGGTAGCTGTCGATTATCGCAACCCTTTGCTTGGTTGCCCGTGACATGAAATTATGATCAGTGTAGCTTTAATATGATCTGGTTTAGGCGCGGCCAAAAGTTAGGGTTTTGGCTTTGCTAGGCGCGACCAAGATGGAGCCAAAGTTCGCCATCCGTTGGCTGGTAGCCTTGGACGGCTAAGATTTGCATTTAAGGTAGAAGGGGGACCGTTGATTGTCGCACGCCTTTGTTTTGGTAGTCGCATAGGTAAGGCCATCATGGTGCAGAAAGGTGATTGGCTTGGCATGGTGGGGCCAAGGGTTTGGCATGCCATTGGCACATGGTGCGGCTAGCATGGTTGGGGCGCGACATGCCTTGGCGCGGTTTGGGCGTGGCCAAACTACGTTTTTGGGTCCAAAGGTTCCCATGCGTTGTTTGGCAACCTTGGACGGCTAATATTTGCATCTAAGATAGAAGGGGGACCGTTGATTGTCGCACGCCTTCGTTTTGGTAGCCGCGTAGGGAAGGCCAACATGGTGCGGCAAGGTGAATGGCACGAACGGTCTTGGCATGTGGCGCGGGTGGCTTGGCATGGAGGGGCCAAGGCCATGGCGCGGTCGTTTGGCGTTGCGGGGCTAAAGCAAGGTGGCGTGGATGGCTTGGCATGGCGGGGCCAAAGCCATGGCGCGGCCGTGGGGCCAAGGCAAGGTGGCGCGGATGGCTTGGCATAGTGGGGCCAAGGCCATGGCGCGTACGTTTGGGCACGGTGGGGACAAGTGTTTGGGCGTGATCAAACTAGGGTTTGGTGTTGGGCCAAAGGTTACCATGTGTTGGTTGACGACCTCGGATGGCTAGGATTTGTTCCTGGGATGAAAATATTATTGTAGATGTCTGCATGCCTTCGATTGGCGCAAGGTAGTTGGCGCGACAAGGTGATTGGCGCGGCATGCCCTGTCGTGGGTTGGGCGTGACCAAACTAGGGTTTGGGCCAAAGGTTTCCATGCGTTGGCTGGCGACCTTGGACGGCTAGGATTTTCTCCCAAGATTGAAAGATGGTCGTTGATTGTTGCAGGCCTTTGATTGGCGCAAGGTAATTGGCGCGGCATGCCTTGGCGTGGTTTGGGCCAAAGGTTGCCATGCGTTGGCTGGTGACCTTGGACGGCTAGTATTTTCTCCCAAGATTGAAAGATGGCCGTTGATTGTTGCAGGCCTTTGTTTTAGAAGCCGTGAAGGGAAGGACAGCATGGCATGGGGCCAAGTGTTTGGTCATGCCATTGGCACATGTGCGTCTAGCGTTGTTGTCATGGTTGGCATGCCTTGGCGCGGTAGATGTGGCTGACATGGTTTGCCATTGTCACAGTGGTGCGGCTGGCATGGTTGGCATGCCTTGGCGCGGTAGATGTGGCTGGCATGGTTTTTCATTGGCACAGTGGTGCGGACGGCATGGTTGGCATGCCTTGGCGCGGTAGATGTGGCTGGCATGGTTTTCCATTGGCACAGTGGTGCGGATGGCATGGTTGGCATGCCTTGGAGCGGTAGATGTGGCTGGCATGGTTTGCCATTGGCACAGTGGTGCGGCTGGCATGGTTGGCATGCCTTGGCGCGGTAGATGTGGCTGGTATGGTTTGCCATTAGCACAGTGGTGCGGATGGCATGGTTGGCATGCCTTGGCACGGTAGATGTGGCTCGCATGGTTTTCCATTGGCACAGTGATGCGAATGGAATGGTGGGCATGCCTTGGCGCATTAGCATGAGAATTAGGGTTTCGGCTTAGGTGACGTCAGTCAATGTTTTAAGGGTTCTGTCGTGGAACATCACCCGTGTAGAAAAAAAGGTACCCCGGTAATTCTTACTTAAGCATGCTGGTTGATTCAATAAATGTACTAATGGTCAGTAAATGCGCTAGTGGTCATGGTGACGTCATGCCAGATGCACAGTTTTATGATTTTAACCCTAAGCTAAAAACCACCATCAATATTAAGTCCCCTGCTTAGCTCGGAACATGAGCATTGTTGCGAGGTAAGCATAAGAAGGTGACTTGATAAGACGAAGATCAAAACAATAAAGTCACCATAAGATGGTCAGGAAAGTCCGACTAACCTTTTTCGATAGATAAAGAGAGTTTGTGCTTCCCGTGTTAGCGGCCTTATATAAATCGTATTGGTGGTGCAGACCGTGAAGTGGTGAGATGAAAATTGTCAGCTTAGTCTCGCCGTGTAACACTTTGGATGGGTTAGGGAACATCATGACGCTGGCTTGGCGAGTTGTTGGTGTGGCTTGGAAGGGGGCCGCAGGCATTGTGCTGGTAATTGTCATTCTTTTCCGTGAAAACTTAGCTTCTAGGGTTTCCTCCCTTTTCCTGGTGTTGTCGTGTGTATGGCACCCATGGTGGGGCGCGCCCCTCGGCCGGGCGCAAACTTCTAGTTGCAGGGTACGACCTTAGCATGAGGTGGTGATGCAGGGTCTCTCAGTCCACATTTCTTTGCCTACGCGTATTATAACTTTTGAAACAAATCGGCTTGTGTCCAGGATGGATCTTCTGTGTGATAAAACTATTTCCATGTACATTCCGTAATAACAATTTTTTATTCGTATTGTTCCGTTGTAGTTATCTTGAGGGTGGAAGTAGCGTGAGAAAATCTTCGTTAGGATGTCACTTGAGAAGAGTTCTGTCGTACCGAAAGATGTTGGCAATTCCAAGCCAAATATGGGTGATGAGTTCTTCACAACGTCCGCCACAATTAGGAAAAATCATCCCAAGTATGTGTCGGTTCTTCTGACTGGTCCGGAAAGTGAAGGAGAGGCCCGGTCGGTTCGGCCAGGAGGTGTTATAAGGTTTTTTCTTCAGAGGTAAGAGTATCATTCTTCTCCTATTGGATTTAAAATCTCTATGAGTCTGTTGCGTCCCTTTGAGAAATGGATGTGATTCATGATGATACAGGAGTGTGTAAAAGCTAGTTTGACCAAGGCGCAGATTATTGATGTTGTCGCGGCTTCCGCAGTGCTTCAGATTAGGAAAGACATTCCAGGCTTGGTTGCTTTTATTTCCAGATCGTGTCCAGACACTCACACGGCTATATGCAGATGGGGTGAAATGACTATCTCCTTAGAGAGCGTGGTCGTGTTGCTGAACCTTCCCGTAATAGGAAACCTCGATGTTAAATTGTCTGCAGATGAAGAAGAAATGCACGTCGTCATGGTTGCGAAATCAAAAGGGTTCATTCGAAAGGAAAACGAGACGAGGTGCTTTTATGGATGGTGGGTGTCTCAGTGGTTTCCCGACGAGTTGGAGCAGAATCAGAAGAACATCACGCTTCATTTCGCGGCATTCTTGGCCCTTTGGTTATCCAAAGATGTTTTCAATGATGGCTCGGGTAAGAAGGAGATAAGACTGAAACTTATCAAGTTTGCCATAAAATTGGCAAAAGGCGTCGTTCTCCCCATCGGCGGCTTGTTTCTTGGTTCTTTTTACACACACTTGGATCAGCTGGTCACGGATATGTGCGCTTCCAATGGTTACATGAAAGTGGATTCGTATATTCACGCTTCCTTCCTTCAAGCGTGGTTGTGGGAGCACTTCGAAAGGTATGCTTCAAAACCGTTGGTTGTACTCCTAGATTCTTAGGGTGGTTCAAGGATACTGCGCTGGTCGAATAGGCACCCAAGGGTTGGCTCGAACCTGGTCAGATTCCTTGACAACTCGCGCATGATCAATTTTCGTCCATGGGTTCCGGTGCATGCGTCCATAACTCAGATTCGTGCTTTTGCTCCTGCTCCGAGCATGTCTTTGTCTTCTGATAAAGAGGATATGAGTGTTGGGGAGATGGTGTTCATGCGAAGTTGCACGCCCGGTCATGTGTCGTCTTTCTTTCGAGGATCTTGCAAAGCAGTCTCTTACAATATCGATAGGACAGCCCGACATGTGGGTTTTGACCAAGGGGTCCCACTTGTTTGTCAGCCGGTTGTTCCATAATTCTCGTTGCCAACCGTTCTCGATGCTAATGTTCTTGTGTCGGGTAAAAGTCTCCCTTTCCTGCTTGCGGAACGGAATCCATCAACAACCTCCAAGTATAACATATTTTGGCAGGATGAGTTTCTTGCTATCCATGGATTTGTGAATGATGTGGTGGAAAACCGTCGCGGTAAGCCTTCTCCTGCGATTTTAGCGGAGCACCCACTGCTGAGGGATCCTTCTTCGCCCAAGCGAAAATCCGTTAGCCCGAATGCAGATAGTCCCCAAGTGAAGGAGCAAAGATCTAAAAGCTGTGCAGATGGTTCCCACCCAGATTCGACAGCCCTACCGACTTTCAGTTCCTCCAATATGCGGGTATGTATGATTTTCCTTTTGACTTTAGTTGGGTCGTGTATATCTTTGTTTCTTTTCTGAGCATCTGTCTTTGTATCTTGCCCAGGGTCTCAGCAGCGTGAAAGCCTTTGCCAAGCTTGCAACTGGTCAAAAAACGTCATTTCTCGAGACGGAGGGTGGTGATGCTGAGCCTATCCATGGTGATGGGGAACCCAAGAAGGACGATAGTTCAGAATCCAGTGATGGCGAGAGTAGTCCTTCCGACAATGCTGAATCTTCATCTAGTCGGTCTGAAAGCGAATCACTAAGTCTCCCGTATATTGTTTCTTCTTCCTTCTCTTCCATTTTTCTTTGGAAAATATCTAACCCGCGATATCATAGGGGGAAAACGTTTCTGAAGATGACCTTGAGACGGAGACTGGTGAAGATACAGCTTCGTCTCCAACTGTGGCAACCGCACCGAGCGATCTTGAAATGGATGTTAATGAAAGTGTCGTTGCGATTCAGACATGAGAAGGTAGTCCAGTGGCCGTAGGTGCAATTGTCGTTAGGAATCCCTTGCCGGTCGTTGATGCAGTCGCGGGCGCCATTTTCGATCCTCCATACCTGGTTCCTCATCGGGATCATGTGCT
Organism: Papaver somniferum; assembly: GCF_003573695.1. Classification (NCBI taxonomy): domain Eukaryota; kingdom Viridiplantae; phylum Streptophyta; class Magnoliopsida; order Ranunculales; family Papaveraceae; genus Papaver; species Papaver somniferum. The sequence continues at coordinate 61,327,022 of NC_039360.1, read as the reverse complement.
GATCGGAGGATTTAGCGTGCCATCCAAACATGAGGCGTTATACACTAAGATATGGGAAAACTAAGGTCACATCGCCACGACCAAGCAATTTACTAGTCGGTACGCGTTGGTTAAACGTGTCGAAGAAATTCTGTCTTCAATTGACGACATGTGCAACGTGACTGGTCATACTGTTTCTGGGGATGTAATCACAAGATGGAGGTTCCATCGTGACATGTGCATGAAGTTCGAGTTCAATTCTCCTTGGTTCGTTGAAGGTTTCTCTGAGGTTGAAAAGTTGCTGGCCGAAACAGTCGAAGGTCCTTCTGCGGATATGGTGAAGAAGCAGGAAGCGGAAGTTGAGAAGCTGTCCAGGAAACTAAAGTTGAAGAGGGCGGATCTTCAAAGCGCAAAGGAGGCTCTCGCCAAGAAGTGCAATCCATTGTTGGAAAACTTTCCTTGAACACATTTCTGTCTTTCGAACTTCTTATTCTAGGTTTTTTTTTTTAAAGGAGAATGAAACGCCTAGTTTATGGTTTTGATTTTTCTGGATTTTTGGGTTAATAGAAAAATGTTACCTTGATGGTTTTTGGATTGTTCTTTTGGGAATGAATTTTTTTGGTTACAATTGCAAGCGACGCAAACATCCCAGGAGAACCACGGAACCGTGTGTTGGTAGATGACATGGGATGAAACATAACATGAATATCGGTTTTATTATTCCCGTGAAAACTTGAAATAGCAAACCATGTATTTTGTCTAGGTAAGACTTACTCGGTTATTCAGATCTTCCTGGTGAAAAGGAATCTTCCGGGCGTAAGACCGAGTTTTGTGGGAAACATTGCCATGACTGTGGAAGGTCCCCAGTCATTTTTTGTCGTGTCGCCGATCCCTGGGCAGATCGTTTGCTTCTAACCCCTCAGAAGTCCCCAGCCGTCTTTTGCTGTGTAACGACTGGTAACCGAGCCGCCTAGTAGCTGAGTCGTCGTTTCCTGAGCGGATCGTTTGATTCTACTGTCCTGACGTCTGGGTCGAGGTATGAGATCGAGGATTGAAAATTGACATCGTGACCGAAAGATCAATCTCCCACTGTGGTCGCCAATTGTTTGAGGGTGAAAACGATTTCTGCTGATTTCGGTAATTTCGGGTGTGTGAGTGAGAAACGAGTTCAAACCCTAAACAATGTACTGCAAGGGAGTGCTTTAGATTCGAGAGATCAATCTGTACAAATCCATCCTAAACCAAGAAATGGTCGTTCCAAACTTGCTTCGGTCACAAAGTGAAGGAGAATGGGTTGGTTTTGGGGAGTGAAGCGAAGAAAGTGTTGAGATCAGGTTGATTCTGGAAGAGTAGTTGTTTTCTACGACTTGTATCAGAAAGTGGGAAGCTAACAGATGGAAAGCTAGCAAATGTTTTCTGAGTGTTGTATGCTCCTGACCTGAACTTGTTGTTTGGTGGAAATAGGTAAGACCTATTTATACAAGTCGAAGTGAAACGTACTGTGGTCTCATTAAGAAATGATAAATGGGTGAGTAAATGGGAGGAGGTGATGACTGGTCACGCTTGGAAGGAATTGATGTTCCATAAAAGAAAGCGTTTCACCATTACTTCCCATGTTTACTAACCGCCTCATTCTTATTACACTTTCTTATAACGGGCGTAGTGTAGGCCGCACGTTGTAAACCGCCAAACCAATACCCAAAGAGAATCCCCCAGTTTGTGACATGTGTTTGATGTCTCGAGTGTTTTCGTGGAAAACATGCAGCATGTTGTTGTTGTTCGGCAAGTTGAGCTTGGACTAGACGGCTCGGTGGAGACCTTCGACGGTCGAGATTTTGAATCTATAGAAGAAGGGTAGCCGTCGATTATCGCAACCCTTTGCTTGGTAGCCCGTGACATGAAAATATGATCAGTGTAGCTTTAATAAAATCTGGCTTAGGCGCGGCCAAAAGTTAGGGTTTTGGGTTTGCTAGGCGCGACCAAGCTGAGGCCAAAGTTCGCCATGCGTTGGCTGGTAGCCTTGGACGGCTAAGATTTGCATATAAGGTAGAAGGGGGACTGTTGATTGTCGCACTCCTTCGTTTTGGTAGTCGCATAGGGAAGGCTATCATGGTGTGGCAAGGTGATTGGCTTGGCATGATGGGACCAAGGGTTTGGCATGCCATTGGCGCATATGCGGCTAGCATGGTTGGGGCGCGACATGCCTTGGCGCGGTTTGGGCGTGGCCAAACTAGATTTTTGGGGCCAAAGTTTCCCATGCATTGTTTGGAAACCTTGGACGGCTAAGATTTGCATCTAAGATAGAAGGAGGACCATTGATTGTCGCACGCCTTCGTTTTGGTAGACGTATAGGGAAGGCCAACATGGTGTGACAAGGTGAATGGCGCGAACGGTCTTGGCATGTGGCACGGGTGGCTTGGCATGGCGGGGCCAAGGCCATAGCGCGTTCGTTTGGCGTTGCGGGGCCAAGGCAAGGTGGCGTGGATGGCATGGCATGGCGGTGCCAAAGCCATGGCGCGGTCGTGGGGCCAAGGCAAGGTGGCGCAGATGGCTTGGCATGGTGGGGCCAAGGCCATGGCGCGTACGTTTGGGAACGGTGGGGCCAAGGGTTTGGGCGTGACCAAACTAGGGTTTGGTATTGGGCCAAAGGTTACCATGCGTTGGCTGGAGACCTCGGATGGCTTGGATTTGTTCCTGGGATGAAAAGATGACCGTAGATGGTCGCATGCCTTCGATTGGCGCAAGGTAGTTGGCGCGGCAAGGTGATTGGTGCGGCATGCCCTGGCGTGGTTTGGGCGTGACCAAACTAGGGTTTGGGCCAAAGGTTCCCATGCGTTGGCTGACGACCTTGGACGTCTAGGATTTGCTCCCAAGATTGAAAGATGGTCGTTGATTGTTGCAGGCCTTTGATTGGCGCAAGGTAGTTGGCGTGACAAGGTAGTTGGCGTGACAATGTGATTGGCGCGGCATACCTTGGCGTGGTTTGGGCCAAAGGTTTCCATGCGTTGGCTGACGACCTTGGACGGCTAGGATTTGCTCCCAAGATTGAAAGATGGTCGTTGATTGTGCAGGCCTTTGTTTTAGCAGCCGTGAAGGGAAGGCCAGCATGGCACGGGGCCAAGTGTTTGGTCATGCCATTGGCGCATGTGCGGCTAGCGTGGTTGGCATGGTTTTCCATTGGCACAGTGGTGCGGCTGGCATGGTTTGCCATTGGCAAAGTGGTGCGGCTGGCATGGTTTGCCATTGGCAAAGTGGTGCGGCTGGCATGGTTGGCATGCCTTGGCGCGGTAGATGTGGCTGGCATGGTTTGCCATTGGCACAGTGGTGCGGCCGGCATGGTTGGCATTCCTTGGCGCGGTAGATGTGGCCGGCATGGTTTTCCATTGGCACAGTGGTGCGGCTGGAATGGTTGGCATGCCTTGGTGCGGTAGATGTGGCTGGC